>NC_132905.1:6915350-7091332 GCF_047675955.1 Chlorocebus sabaeus | reverse complement strand
ACACCTCCACCACCACACACCTCCACCACCACACACACCTCCACCACCACACACCTCCACCACCACACACCTCCACCACCACACACACACCTCCACCACCACACACCCTCCACCCACACACACCTCCACCCACACACACCTCCACCACCACACACCTCCACCACCACACACACCTCCACCACCACACACCTCCACCACCACACACCCTCCACCCACACAAACACCTCCACCCACACACACCTCCACCCAAACACCTCCACCCACACACACCTCCACCCACACACCTCCACCACCACATACCTCCACCCACACACACCTCCATCCACACACACACCTCCACCACCACACACCCCTCCATCCACACAAACACCTCCACCCACACAAACACCTCCACCCACACACACCTCCATCCACACACACACCTCCACCACCACACACACCTCCACCCACACACACCCTCCATCCACACACCACCTCCACCACCACACACCTCCACCACCACACACCTCCAACCACACACACACCTCCACCCACACACACCTCCACAACCACACACCCCTCCACCCACACACACCTCCACCACCACACACACCTCCACCCACACACACCACCCACACACACACCTGCATCACCACACACACCACCCACACACACCTCCACCACCACACACACACCTCCACCCACACACACCTCCATCCAAACACCTCCACCCACACAAACACCTCCACCCACACACACCTCCATCACCACACACACCACCCACACACACCTCCACCACCACACACACACCTCCACCCACACACACCCTCCATCCACACAAACACCTCCACCCACACAAACACCTCCACCCCACACACACCTCCATCCACACACACCTCCACCACCACACACCTCCACCACCACACACCTCCAACCACACACACCTCCACCCACACACACCTCCACAACCACACACCCCTCCACCCACACACACCTCCACCACCACACACACCTCCACCCACACACACCACCCACACACACCTCCATCACCACACACACCACCCACACACACCTCCACCACACACACACCTCCACCCACACACACCTCCATCCAAACACCTCCACCCACACAAACACCTCCACCCACACACACCTCCATCACCACACACACCACCCACACACACCTCCACCACCACACACACACCTCCACCCACACACACCTCCATCCAAACACCTCCACCCACACAAACACCTCCACCCCACACACACCTCCATCACCACACCACCACCTCCACCCACACACACCTCCACCACCACACACCTCCAACCACCACACACACCTCCACCCACACACACCACCCACACACACCTCCATCACCACACACACCACCCACACACACCTCCACCACCACACACACACCTCCACCCACACACACCTCCACCCAAACACCTCCACCACCACACACCTCCACCCACACACACCTCCACCCACACACACCTCCACCACCACACACCTCCACCACCACACACACACCTCCACCACCACACACACCTCCACCACCACACACCTCCACCACCACACACCTCCACCACCACACACACCTCCACCACCACACACCTCCACCACCACACACCTCCACCACCACACACACACCTCCACCACCACACACCTCCACCCACACACACCCTCCACCCACACACACCTCCACCACCACACACCTCCACCACCACACACACCTCCACCCACCACACACCTCCACCACCACACACCTCCACCCACACAAACACCTCCACCCACACACACCTCCACCCAAACACCTCCACCCACACACACCTCCACCCACACACCTCCACCACCACATACCTCCACCCACACACACCTCCATCCACACACACACCTCCACCACCACACACCCCTCCATCCACACAAACACCTCCACCCACACAAACACCTCCACCCACACACACCTCCATCCACACACACACCTCCACCACCACACACACCTCCACCCACACACACCTCCATCCACACACACCCTCCACCACCACACACCTCCACCACCACACACCTCCAACCACACACACCTCCACCCACACACACCTCCACAACCACACACCCCTCCACCCACACACACCTCCACCACCACACACACCTCCACCCACACACACCACCCACACACACCTGCATCACCACACACACCACCCACACACACCTCCACCACCACACACACACCTCCACCCACACACACCTCCATCCAAACACCTCCACCCACACAAACACCTCCACCCCACACACACCTCCATCACCACACACACCACCCACACACACCTCCACCACCACACACACACCTCCACCCACACACACCTCCATCCACACAAACACCTCCACCCACACAAACACCTCCACCCACACACACCTCCATCCACACACACCTCCACCACCACACACCTCCACCACCACACACCTCCAACCACACACCCCCTCCACCCACACACACCTCCACCACCACACACACCTCCACCCACACACCACCACCCACACACACCTCCATCACCACACACACCACCCACACACACCTCCACCACACACACACCTCCACCCACACACACCTCCATCCAAACACCTCCACCCACACAAACACCTCCACCCACACACACCTCCATCACCACACACACCACCCACACACACCTCCACCACCACACACACACCTCCACCCACACACACCTCCATCCAAACACCTCCACCCACACAAACACCTCCACCCCACACACACCTCCATCACCACACACACCTCCACCCACACACACCTCCACCCACACACACCTCCACCACCACACACCTCCAACCACCACACACACCTCCACCCACACACACCACCCACACACACCTCCATCACCACACACACCACCCACACACACCTCCACCACCACACACACACCTCCACCCACACACACCTCCATCCAAACACCTCCACCCACACAAACACCTCCACCCACACACACCTCCATCACCACACACACCACCCACACACACCTCCACCACCACACACACACCTCCACCCACACACACCTCCATCCAAACACCTCCACCCACACAAACACCTCCACCCACACACACCTCCATCACCACACACACCTCCACCCACACACACCTCCACCACCACACACACACCTCCACCACACACACCTCCCACCACCACACACCTCCACCACCACACACCTCCACCACCACACACACCTCCACCACCACACACCTCCACCACCACACACCTCCACCACCACACACACACCTCCACCACCACACACCTCCACCACCACACACCTCCCCACCACACACCTCCACCACCACACACACCCCACCCACACACACCCCACCCACACACACCTCCACCACCACACACCTCCACCACCACACCACACCTCCACCCACCACACACCTCCACCCACACACACCCTCCACCACCACACACCTCCACCACCACACACCCCCCACCACACACACCTCCACCCACACACACCTCCACCCACACACACCTCCACCACCACACCACCTCCACCACCACACACACACCTCCACCCACACACACACCTCCACCCACACACACCTCCACCACCCACACACCTCCACCACCACACACACACCTCCACCACCACACACACACCTCCACCCACACACACACCTCCACCCACACACACCCTCCCACCACCACACACCCCTCCACCACCACACACACACCTCCACCACCACACCACACACCTCCACCCACACACACCTCCATCCACCACACACACCTCCACCCACACACACCTCCATCCACACAAACACCTCCACCCACACAAACACCTCCACCCACACCACCTCCATCACCACACACACCTCCACCCACACACACACCTCCACCACCACACACACACCTCCACCCACCACACCTCCATCCACACAAACACCTCCACCCACACAAACACCTCCACCCACACACACCTCCATCCACACACACCTCCATCACCACACACACCTCCACCCACACACACCACCCACACACCCCTCCATCACCACACACACCACCCACACACACCTCCACCACCACACACACCTCCACCACCACACACACCTCCACCCACACACACCTCCACCACCACACACCTCCACCACCACACACCTCCACCACCACACACACCTCCACCCACACACACCTCCACCCACACACACTCCACCACCACACACCTCCACCACCACACACACACCTCCACCCACACACACACCTCCACCCACACACACCTCCACCACCACACACCTCCACCACCACACACACACCTCCACCACCACACACACACCTCCACCCACACACACCTCCATCCACACACACCTCCACCACCACACACCTCCATCCACACAAACACCTCCACCACCACACACACACCTCCACCACACACACACACCTCCACCCACACACACACCTCCACCCACACACACCTCCACCACCACACACCTCCACCACCACACACACACCTCCACCACCACACACACACCTCCACCCACACACACCTCCATCCACACACACACCTCCACCCACACACACCTCCATCCACACAAACACCTCCACCCACACAAACACCTCCACCCACACACACCTCCATCCACACACACCTCCATCACCACACACACCTCCACCCACACACACCACCCACACACCCCTCCATCACCACA
Organism: Chlorocebus sabaeus; assembly: GCF_047675955.1. NCBI lineage: Eukaryota > Metazoa > Chordata > Mammalia > Primates > Cercopithecidae > Chlorocebus > Chlorocebus sabaeus. Next base: position 7,086,645 of record NC_132905.1, on the reverse strand, counting down.
CACACCACCCACACACACCTCCACCACCACACACACCTCCACCACCACACACCCCTCCACCCACACACACCTCCATCCACACACACACCTCCACCCACACACACCTCCATCCACACAAACACCTCCACCCACACAAACACCTCCACCCACACGCACCTCCATCACCACACACACCTCCACCACCACACACACACCTCCACCCACACACACACACCTCCACCACCACACACACACCTCCACCCACACACACCTCCATCCACACAAACACCTCCACCCACACAAACACCTCCACCCACACACACCTCCATCCACACACACCTCCATCACCACACACACCTCCACCCACACACACCACCCACACACCCCTCCATCACCACACACACCACCCACACACACCTCCACCACCACACACACCTCCACCACCACACACCCCTCCACCCACACACACCTCCATCCACACACACACCTCCACCCACACACACCTCCATCCACACAAACACCTCCACCCACACAAACACCTCCACCCACACGCACCTCCATCACCACACACACCTCCACCCACACACACCTCCACCACCACACACACACCTCCACCCACACACACCTCCATCCACACACACACCTCCACCCACACACACCTCCATCCACACAAACACCTCCACCCACACAAACACCTCCACCCACACGCACCTCCATCACCACACACACCTCCACCCACACACACCTCCACCACCACACACACACCTCCACCCACACCCACCTCCATCCACACAAACACCTCCACCCACACAAACACCTCCACCCACACACACCTCCATCCACACACACCTCCATCACCACACACACCTCCACCCACACACACCACCCACACACCCCTCCATCACCACACACACCACCCACACACACCTCCACCACCACACACACCTCCACCACCACACACACCTCCACCACCACACACACCTCCATCACCACACACACCTCCACCCACACACACCTCCACCACCACACACACCTCCACCACCACACACACCTCCACCACCACACACACACCTCCACCACCACACACACACCTCCACCCACACACACCTCCATCCACACAAACACCTCCACCCACACAAACACCTCCACCCACACACACCTCCATCCACACACACCTCCATCACCACACACACCTCCACCCACACACACCACCCACACACCCCTCCATCACCACACACACCACCCACACACACCTCCACCACCACACACACCTCCACCACCACACACACCTCCATCACCACACACACCTCCACCCACACACACCTCCATCCACACACACCTCCATCACCACACACACCTCCACCCACACACACCACCCACACACCCCTCCATCACCACACACACCACCCACACACACCTCCACCACCACACACACCTCCACCACCACACACACCTCCACCACCACACACACCTCCATCACCACACACACCTCCACCCACACACACCTCCACCACCACACACACCTCCACCACCACACACACCTCCACCACCACACACACCTCCACCACCACACACACACCTCCACCACCACACACACACCTCCACCCACACACACCTCCATCCACACAAACACCTCCACCCACACAAACACCTCCACCCACACACACCTCCATCCACACACACCTCCATCACCACACACACCTCCACCCACACACACCACCCACACACCCCTCCATCACCACACACACCACCCACACACACCTCCACCACCACACACACCTCCACCACCACACACACCTCCATCACCACACACACCTCCACCCACACACACCTCCACCACCACACACACCTCCACCACCACACACACCTCACCACCACACACACCTCCACCACCACACACCTCCACCACCACACACACACCTCCACCCACACACACCTCCATCCACACAAACACCTCCACCCACACAAACACCTCCACCCACACACACCTCCATCCACACACACCTCCATCACCACACACACCTCCACCCACACACACCACCCACACACCCCTCCATCACCACACACACCACCCACACACACCTCCACCACCACACACACCTCCACCACCACACACACCTCCATCACCACACACACCTCCACCCACACACACCTCCACCACCACACACACCTCCACCACCACACACACCTCCACCACCACACACACCTCCACCACCACACACACACCTCCACCCACACACACACCTCCACCACCACACACACACCTCCACCCACACACACCTCCATCCACACAAACACCTCCACCCACACAAACACCTCCACCCACACACACCTCCATCCACACACACCTCCATCACCACACACACCTCCACCCACACACACCACCCACACACCCCTCCATCACCACACACACCACCCACACACACCTCCACCACCACACACACCTCCACCACCACACACACCTCCACCACCACACACCTCCACCACCACACACACACCTCCACCCACACACACCTCCATCCACACAAACACCTCCACCCACACAAACACCTCCACCCACACACACCTCCATCCACACACACCTCCATCACCACACACACCTCCACCCACACACACCACCCACACACCCCTCCATCACCACACACACCACCCACACACACCTCCACCACCACACACACCTCCACCACCACACACACCTCCACCCACACACCTCCACCCACACACACCACCCACACACCCCTCCATCACCACACACACTACCCACACACACCTCCACCACCACACACACCTCCACCACCACACACACCTCCACCACCACACACCTCCACCACCACACACCTCCACCACCACACACACACCTCCACCCACACACACCTCCATCCACACAAACACCTCCACCCACACAAACACCTCCACCCACACACACCTCCATCCACACACACCTCCATCACCACACACACCTCCACCCACACACACCACCCACACACCCCTCCATCACCACACACACCACCCACACACACCTCCACCACCACACACACCTCCACCACCACACACACCTCCACCACCACACACACCTCCATCACCACACACACCTCCACCCACACACACCTCCACCACCACACACACCTCCACCACCACACACACCTCCACCACCACACACACCTCCACCACCACACACACACCTCCACCACCACACACACACCTCCACCCACACACACCTCCATCCACACAAACACCTCCACCCACACAAACACCTCCACCCACACACACCTCCATCCACACACACCTCCATCACCACACACACCTCCACCCACACACACCACCCACACACCCCTCCATCACCACACACACCACCCACACACACCTCCACCACCACACACACCTCCACCACCACACACACCTCCACCACCACACACACCTCCATCACCACACACCTCCACCACCACACACACCTCCACCACCACACACACCTCCACCACCACACACCTCCACCACCACACACACACCTCCACCCACACACACCTCCATCCACACAAACACCTCCACCCACACAAACACCTCCACCCACACACACCTCCATCCACACACACCTCCATCACCACACACACCTCCACCCACACACACCACCCACACACCCCTCCATCACCACACACACCACCCACACACACCTCCACCACCACACACACCTCCACCACCACACACACCTCCACCACCACACACACCTCCATCACCACACACACCTCCACCCACACACACCTCCACCACCACACACACCTCCACCACCACACACACCTCCACCACCACACACACCTCCACCACCACACACCTCCACCACCACACACACACCTCCACCACCACACACACCTCCACCACCACACACACCTCCACCACCACACACCTCCACCACCACACACACACCTCCACCCACACACACCTCCATCCACACAAACACCTCCACCCACACAAACACCTCCACCCACACACACCTCCATCCACACACACCTCCATCACCACACACACCTCCACCCACACACACCACCCACACACCCCTCCATCACCACACACACCACCCACACACACCTCCACCACCACACACACCTCCACCACCACACACACCTCCATCACCACACACACCTCCACCCACACACACCTCCACCACCACACACACCTCCACCACCACACACACCTCCACCACCACACACACACCTCCACCCACACACACACCTCCACCACCACACACACACCTCCACCCACACACACCTCCATCCACACAAACACCTCCACCCACACAAACACCTCCACCCACACACACCTCCATCCACACACACCTCCATCACCACACACACCTCCACCCACACACACCTCCACCACCACACACACCTCCACCACCACACACACCTCCACCACCACACACCTCCACCACCACACACACACCTCCACCCACACACACCTCCATCCACACAAACACCTCCACCCACACAAACACCTCCACCCACACACACCTCCATCCACACACACCTCCATCACCACACACACCTCCACCCACACACACCTCCACCACCACACACACCTCCACCACCACACACACCTCCACCACCACACACCTCCACCACCACACACACACCTCCACCCACACACACCTCCATCCACACAAACACCTCCACCCACACAAACACCTCCACCCACACACACCTCCATCCACACACACCTCCATCACCACACACACCTCCACCCACACACACCTCCACCACCACACACACCTCCACCACCACACACACCTCCACCACCACACACCTCCACCACCACACACACACCTCCACCCACACACACCTCCATCCACACAAACACCTCCACCCACACAAACACCTCCACCCACACACACCTCCATCCACACACACCTCCATCACCACACACACCTCCACCCACACACACCTCCACCACCACACACACCTCCACCACCACACACACCTCCACCACCACACACACCTCCATCACCACACACCTCCACCACCACACACACCTCCACCACCACACACACCTCCACCACCACACACCTCCACCACCACACACACACCTCCACCACCACACACACACCTCCACCCACACACACCTCCACCACCACACACACCTCCACCACCACACACACCTCCACCACCACACACCTCCACCACCACACACACACCTCCACCCACACACACCTCCATCCACACAAACACCTCCACCCACACAAACACCTCCACCACCACACACACCTCCACCACCACACACACCTCCATCCACACACACCTCCACCACCACACACACCTCCACCACCACACACACCTCCACCACCACACACACCTCCATCACCACACACACCTCCACCCACACACACCTCCATCCACACACACCTGCATCACCACACACACCTCCATCACCACACACACCACCCACACACACCTCCATCACCACACACACCACCCACACACACCTCCAATCACACACACCTTCACCCGTGCACACACCTCCACCCGTGCACACACCTCCATTGGCTCACACTACGCCACCTGTGTGCACCTCCCACCTGCGTTCACCCTCCACCTGCGTTCGCTCCCCACCCACTCTATGCCTCTTCATCCGCAAGAAAATGTGAGTCCTGAGGCCGGGACTCAACCTGAGCCACTGGCTCTGAATTACTGGGTCCTGCCAGGCTCTCCAGGCCTGGTCACCAGCTGGGTCCCAGTCAGCAGCTCCTTTACCTCAACAAGGAGAAGGTGGGGAGGTCGCCGGGATTGTCATTACTTGTCCACATTAGCCAGGGTTCTTACTCTTCCCTCATCTCTTTCCCCATCCCCATGCCTCCCGTTCACTCATTAGTTCATTCATTCAGTCAGTCAGCCATTCCTTTTCTCAACAAATACATCTTTACTAAGCACTTACTATGTGCCAGGCAATACAGTACTGAACAAGACAGTCTGGTTAAGGAGGCAGATACGAGCCCCGAGAGGGGGTGATGTGACATCATGGAGGGCTTCCTGGAGGAGAGAAAGTTGTAATGATGAGAAGCCAGGCAGCCGAAGCAGAGAGGGGTTCATTGAACAGCCACATATGAGGCACTCCCCATGCCCAGTGGGCTGGCAGCTGGATAAAGTGATGTTCTCCGGGACTCAGGTTCAGCAGAGAAGTCAGGCACAGTATGGGGAGTGCTGGGACGTGGACCCGCAGGAGAGGGCGGAAGGGGAGGAGACAGAGGTTACAGGAGGAGCCCGGGAGGTGGGGGGGTGGGTGGCAGCGTGGCGAGAGCATAGGCTCAGGGGGCACAGCGGGGTCTCATCCTCGCTAGCTATGGGACCGGGGAAAGTAACAGATCTCAGTTCCGAGTCTCAGTTTCTCATCCCTAAAACAGGGGTGCAGTGAGTGTCCCTGCGCCTGACTCGCAGTGCGCGCTCAGTGAACAGCTGCTGGGCAGCGAGTAAGGGGTACGCAGGCCTGCTCGGCAACCGCAGCTCTGGCTTCATTCTTGGGACCTGCGTGTAGCGTTTCCGCACTAGCTTGCCCTCCACAGCGGCCTGCAGAGAGCTGCTCCCCCTGCAGGCTTCTTGTCACTGGCTGAGCATATGCTGAGCACCCACCAGATGGCGGGCGTCCTCACTCACTGTGCCCGGGCCTGCGCTCTCACAGGTGACAAGTGACACGCGGGCACGCGCGCAGCCTCATGCTCACACACTCACACGCACCCAGTCCCTCACACACTGAAACACATATTCACACACATGCTTGCTCACACACAGACCCCTGCACATTCACACACACTCATACAGATGCCGCTCCAACAGGCAGGCTCGTGCACACACACACTCAGAAACACTGTCACACACACCCCTTTCCACACAGCCAGCATGCCAGGACAGGCCTGTCGTCCCCCTGAGAGTTGCCTGTGCCCTACCCAAGGTGCCCCGCAAGAGCCCTGCCCTGAGTGGTGACCGCAGAGCCTCAAACCTGCTGGGAGGGCCAGGGACCTGTCAGGTGGCAGTCACATCCCCCTAGGCCTGCGAGTCCTGCCAGGGCCAGAGGGCAGTGAGGGTCCCCAGACCGGGACACACCCCAATAGGGATCAGTCAGCCCAGCTGGGAGGGCCCCCCTTTGACCCCTCCTCCACGCAGGCCCAGCCCGAGAATAAGCACAGGCACACGCACTTCCAACCCACCGCCTGCATCCATTACAACCACCCTTCCACCCGCACAGACTTGCTGGGAGCCTGCTTCTCTGCGCTCCCTCCTTCAATCCGCACGGGGCCCTAGGGAGCAGGTGCTGCTGTGATGATGCCCACTCTTTTTTTTTTGAGATGGAGTCTCGCTCTGTCGCCCAGGCTGGAGTGCAGAGGCGCGATCTCAGCTCACTACAAGCTCCACCTCCTGGGTTCACACCATTCTCCTGCCTCAGCCTCCCGTGTAGCTGGGACTACAGGCGCCCGCCACCACGCCCAGCTAATTTTTTTTTGCATTTTTAGTAGAGACGGGGTTTCACCGTGTTAGCCAGGATGGTCTGGATCTCCTGACCTCCTGATCCGCCCGCCTCAGCCTCCCAGAGTGCTGGGATTACAGGCGTGAGCCACCGCGCCCGGCCAATGCCCACTTTTCTATGAAGAGGAAACGGCTCCAGGGTGTGGGGGCTGCCAAGAGTGGCACAGGAACCGAGCTGGTGGGATCCGGGCCAGCCTCCTGTCCCTCCCATTCTGGGTTCCCTGAGTTGGTGGGTGGCACAGGAACCGAGCTGATGGGATCCGGGCCAGCCTCCTGACCCTCCCATTCTGGGTTCCCTGAGTTGGTGGGAGAGCATCCAGCCCCTGGGCAGGGAGGCCAGGTGCCCGGCTGCCCAGGCCTGGGAGGGGCAGAGCCCTGCCCACCTGGGGTGGACATGGCACTCCAGGAGGGTGACAAACTCACTGGACCTTGGAGAGGCATGAGGGTGGGGGTGAGTGAATGTGTAGGAATATTTGTGGGGAGGTGCTCGTCTCTCCACGCTGTGAAACGGATGCTCAGAGAACTCCCCACGAGGCTGGTGGGAAGGTGGGTGGGGGAGGGGGAATACGTGCGTAAGGTAGAAATAATGACTCGGGCAGTGCGATGGCTCATGTCTGCAATGGCTCATGTCTGCACCTACGTGCAGGCTGTACTCCTCATGTACACTTCTATTAATTTGTTTAGCCCTGACAGCCACCCTATGAGGCAGGCACTATTGCCATCCCCCTTTACAGAGGGGAAACTGAGGCACAAGGCAGTTAATTCAGGGTCCTGCCTGAGGACCCTGAGCAGCAGTGAGCAGCAGAGCCACGGTGCAGAGCTGAGGAGCTTCCCTCCGGAGCCAGAGCTTCCTCTTTCACAGATGGCCGTGAGCCTGGTGGCGTAAAACAACACCCGCATGTCACCCTACAGCTGGAGGTTGGATGCCAGCTTCCATCTTCATCTCATCCCCATCTTCGTCTCTCAGAGGGCATTTCCGTTGCATCCCCAGTCCCCTCTCCCTCCGTGGGTGCCACTGTGTCCCTGTCTGCGTGCTCCTTCCCTGTCTCCATCTGTGGGCGTTTCTGTGCATCTCCACATGTGTTTCTGTCTCCACCCACCCCCTGCCTTGCGCTGTCCCGTAGAAGAGTGGGGCGGGGATGGCCAGGCCCTCCCATGTGGACAGATCTTGCAGTTCCTCATGGAAATTCAGTGTCCCTGGGCCTCGGATCTCCCTCCAATGTGAACCAAGCCTGGGTCTTGTTGTGTCCCCGGGTACACCGGCTGGAGCCGCCTAACCTGAGACCTTGCTGAAGGGTTCAGCCCTGATCTCCCGGGTACCCTCTGCCCTTCCGTCCTACCCCCACCCCCCGCCTTGGTTCCTGCCTGGTCACCCCCACATCAACCTGTGATACCCTCCACCCGCTACTCAGTAGAAGCCTCAGACCTTCCCTGAAGATGAAGGGGAGTGGGGGCAAAGGGAGGCCTGGAATCAGAGGGTTGTAAAATTGTGTCCTGGAATTTGCTGGAAGCAGAAAAGCCCCCCATAAAAGTCTTTGGATCCCTCATATTCAGTTTCACGAGCCAGTCGTCCGGGAAGTGGCTAAGAGCAGCTCAGCATCAAAGCAGCGGCCTCTGCTCCCCCAGTCCCAGCCTGGCGGGCGGTCAGGCATGGGAGAGGCCAGGGCCTGGCCACCGAGCCTGTCCTTTGCTTGCAGCTGCAAGATGCTGAGTGGCCACGTGCAGCCAGGATGACTGTCTCGGGTGGGTGGCCCTCCCAGCCAGGCCCATGAGTAGTCTAGAGGACAGGACAGAGACCCCGGCCTCGGCCTCTGTGGACACAGGGACACCAGTGGACTGCCTCAGGCTTGGCCAGAACCCTGACCTGGGTTGCACCCCTCATTCCCCTCCAGAGCAAGTTCGTCCCACACTGGGTTTCCTCACCAGAATAAAAGTCCCCACGGCTCAGATCACCTGGGCAGCTCCTGATGGGTGAGGACAGGATCGGGCAGGTGGGAAGTAAGCAGGTGCTAGAGCAGGCTGAGAATCTTGGCTACACAAATTCATTCATTCACTCAAGAAAGTGTCTCTTGAATGCCGGCTAGGAGCAATGTTCAGTAAGCCTGGGCTGGTGGGGCTAATAAACCTGCCTCGTGGAGTTGCTGCATGAATTAATTAATTGCTCATGGTAATCAAAATGGACTTAAGGTCAGGCTCAGTTCAAACCTCAGCTCTACCACTTACTAGATGGAGTGTTGAGATGCTCAATTTGACGCATCAACCCGGTGAGGCCACAGTCCCCTGTTATTCAACCAAACACTCATCTAAGTGTTGCTTCAACAGGGTCTGGTAGATGTGATTAAAGCCCGTCATCAGCTGACTTTAAGTAAAGTTGGCCTGGATGACCCAGGTGAGCCTGATCAGTGGGTGGAAAGGCCTTAGAGCTGGCGGAGGCTCCCTGCAACAGAAGAAATTCCTCCTGTGACAGCGGCCTGAGCAGTGCCCAGGAGACCCAGCCTGTCCTCCACGATTCCCAACTTGCCTGGCCAGGCCCCACCATCGCCTAAGCCAGCTCCCTGCAATTAAATCCCTGAATATCTGCCTCCTACTGGTTCTGTTTCTCTGGTTGAACCCTGACTGATACAGAGGCACTGGGCAAGTTATTCAGCCATAGTTTCCCCAGCTATAAAATGGGAGTAACAATCTCTCATCAAATTGTAGTAAAGAAAGTGGGATCTACATAAAGACCATCTGATCACTTTCTAGAACATACTAAGCTACTTCCTGCTTCTGAACCTTTGTGGTTGCTGTTCTTTTTACCTGAAATGCTTCTGGCGTTCTGTGTGATGGTCTTCCATCTTTCAGAACTTACTTAAAGGTCACCTCCTCCAGGAAGCTCTCCCTGACCACCCTGGCCAAAGTAGCACTGTTTCCATTACTCTTGGTCAGATCACTCTGTTTAATTCTTCTGCTGCCCTTAGCATAGTTGAATTATTTCATTGATTATTATACTGATGGATTCAGATGTATTTAGATAACTTGGTCAACTTGTTTATTGCTCATCTCTTCCTCTAACCTGATGTTTCTCAATCTTTTGGTTTTTTTAATTAATGTCTCCCCTCCCCCGGCAAGCTTTTTATTTTACTTTATTTATTTATTTATTTATTTATTTTGAGATGGAGTTTTGCTTTTGTTGCCAGGCTAGAGTGCAATGGCATGGTCTTGGCTCACTGCAACCTCCACCTCCCAGATTCAAGGGATTCTCGTGCCTCAGCCTCCTGAGTAGCTGGGACTCCAGGCGCCCAGCACCATGCCTGGCTAATTTTTGTACTTTTTGTTGAGACAGGGTTTCACCATGTTGGCCAGGGTGGTCTCGAACTCCTGACCTCAGGTGATCCACCCACCTCAGCCTCCCAAAGTGTTGGGATTACAAGTGTGAGCCACTGTGCCTGGCCAGGGAAGCTTTTTAGACATTTTTTTCTTATTTATCTCCCCATAAAGTGCTAGTGCCACACATACACTGTCTATCTGTTTACCCACCATATGTATATCTATGCTTTCTACATAAAAACACTAAGATTCCTTTTGGCCCTCAAGAGCCCGCTGCCACTCCCCATCGGCCCCTGCACATTCCAGCCCCTCAACACTCATAACATGGTCCAGGACAGTCACATCGGAGCCCCAGGAGTGGGTCAGAATGACAGACTGTCCTGTTGCGTGGCATTAGCCTCCATTTTAACAGGGTCGCGTGACCCATGCCCATGTCACATTTTGGGAGGAATTGCTCCAGACTTTACAGTTTTCCTTGTTCATCTTGGGACCCCAGAGCCTCATTCAGAGCCTGGCACACAGAGACTCCATATATGTGTGTTCCAAATTCTCGTCCCCTTCCTCTCCGTTACCTCTTTCACCCCCTGCTGCTCCAACAGAAATAGGGCTGCCTTAAGGCCCAAAGCCACAGATATGAAAGACCAGAGACTCGGAGGTCTGAATCACCCAAGTCTACACCACCTGCCTTCAGGCTATGAGCAGAAACCCCTGCACAGGAGGGAGGGCGGGCACCCGGTCTTTTCCATGTGTAAGATACGGGCACGTGTTTTCACCTCAGCACCATTTTACAAAAGAGACAAAGCTTGGTCTCTTTTTCCTCCCTTAACTTGGAACCTACCAGCTAGTCTACCAAGTCTCTACAACAAGACAGGAAGCGTCCATTCCTGACACATGGAGGTAATGGGCATAAGGCTGCCAGATAAAATACAGGATGCCCAGTTAAACTTGAATTTCAGAAAAATGACAAATAACAATTTAGTATAAGTATGTCTCATATATTGCATGAAACATACTAAAAAAAAAATTTTTCATTGTTTATCTGAAAATCAAAATTAGCCAGAAGTCTTGTAGTTTTACCTGCATGGGATATACTTATGCTAAAAGAGTATTTGTTGTTTATCTAAAAATCATATTTAATTAGGGGTACCATATTTTTATATGCTAAACCTGGTAACCCAAAACGGGCAGGAGTGGCTACATAATTATTAAGAATTACGAAAGATTTCCAGATGCTGCTAGGAGAGTTTTAAACCAAGCCTGAAGACCTTGTGAGCATGGGCCCTGTGCAACTGCTGGAATTGCACACCCTGGAAGCCAGCCACCCTGAGCCCTGCCCGTCCTCCCTCTGGCCACATGGAGGGAATGTCCCGGCATTCCCACTCTCTGTCAAGCGGGACAGGAGATATGGCACCTTAACAGGTGACAACATTCAGGTGCTATCTCAAGAACCCAAGGAAGAAAGGTGAGCTCAAGAGTTTCCCACCGACTCCCATGCCATTAATTCCATGTCCGATAGATGGCAATTTCGAGACTTGTGCTTGCTATTATAAGCTGCTTCAAATCCCTCAGGAAAGCAGCTTTAGATAATGATAATTCCTAAAGAGGCCATGGGCATGGGATTAGGGAGGGAGTATGGGGGCCTCAGCTGTTTCTGTAATGATTTAATCCTTTTAAAAACAAGTCTGAGACAAAGAGGGCAGCATGCTAAATGGGCAAGCAGGATGATGGGAACACAGGGATTCCCATTAGTAACTAAAGGTTTACTAAAAAAAAAAAAAAAAAAAAAAAAAAAGAGGCGTGGGCCACACACTTGATCTAACAAGGGTCCTCCCACTCTGCAGGGCATGGCCAAGCCAACTGGCCCAGGTTATGCCTCTAAAACTCAAACCTTTGTTTTCACATCTCTCCTGGAAGACCACCCAACTGTAAGAGCAAGGATTCCAGTTTGCTGATCAGTTCGAAATGTTAACATTGGTTTGCCAACATTAGAAGCTAACTGTTGCATATGGATCTAGTATCCAGAATATATATATATACACTTATCACAGTTCAACACCAAAAAGACAAACCAGGCAATTAGAAAATGGACAAAGGACTTCAATGGGCATTTCTCCAAAGAAGATAAACAAAGGGCCAACAAACACATGAAAAGACGCCAAATACTGTTAGTCATTAGGGAAATACCAATTGGAATCACAACGGGATGTTTCTTCACACCCACCCAAGATGGCCATCATCAAAGGAATGGAAAATACCAAGTATGGGTGAAGCTGTGGAGAGATTTGAACCCTCAGATACTGTTGGTGGGAATTAAAATGGTGGAACAACTGTGGCAAACAGCCTGACATTTCCTCAAAAAGTTAAATAAACCTATGACCCAGCAATTCCACTCTAAGATATATACTCAAAAGAACTGCAAACTGACTCTCAGACAAGTCCACGTATGTACCTGCTCAGAGCAGCGTTGGTTACTGGAGCTAAAACGTGGAAACAGCACAGTGTCCATCCGCTCTTGAATGAGTCCACAAAATGTGGTCCAGGCACACCAGAATAGACCACAGAATATGATTCAGCCACAGAAAGAAACAAAAATCAGCCACAGAAAGGAAGAAAATACTAATACAACTACAGCATGCATAAACATTGAAAAAATTATGCCGGCCGGGCATGGCGGCTCATGCCTGCAATCCCAGCACTTTGGGAGGCCAAGGCGGGCAGATCACCTGAGGTCAGGAATTCAAGACCAGCCTGGTCAACATGATGAAACCCAGTCTCCACAAAAATACAAAAATTAGCTGGGCATGATGGCAGGTGCCTGTAATCCCAGCTACTTGGGAGGCTGAAATGGGAGAGTTGCTTGAACCCGGAGACTGAGGTTGCAGTGAGCCAAGATTGTGCCATTGCACTCCAGCCTGGGTGACAGAGTGAGACTCCATCTCAAAAAAAAAAAAAAAAAAAAAGTAAAAAAGAAAACATTATGCTAAGTTGAACAAGCCAGTCACAAAAGGCCCCATATTGTATAATTTCATGTATATGACATATCCAAAATAGGTAAACCCACAGAGACAAACACAATTGGTGGTTGCCAGAGGCTTGAGCCAGGATTTAGATGTCAACCCCAGACAGCCCAGCCAAGCAAGATGCTTCCCACATCACCACCTCACCTGTGACTGCTGGCGTGATGTGGAGCAGGTCACTTGGCCTCTCTGAGTCTCAGTTTTCTCATCAATAAAACAAGCATTTAACTACCAAACCCCTTTTAGTGCTGTTTTTCTTTCTTCCTGGATCCCATGTCTTGAAGATAGGCTTACCAATCTATATTTTACGATCCATTTCCCCCTTTGGGTAATCAAAAACTTTTCAGCATGTCAGACAGTTCCGAATGAGATCACCAGAACAAACACACAGAGGTGAGGATCTTCACTTCCTCGCCTACAGCCAACCCAAACCCCGTTCTTCTTTTCCTCCACTCTAGGGGCTGGAAGAGCAAACCTCACTTTCTCAGACTCCTCTGCGGCCACATGTCACAGTACATTTCCAGTGAGATGTAAGGGGAGTCTGCTGGAGACCCGGGAAAGCTTTTGATCTTATGCTAAAAGGGACAGATGTCATTAACATCACATTTTCTTCCTTTCTTCCTGCCCACTGACATGATGCCTGGTGCTCCAGCAGCCATTTTGTGGCCTTGAGAAAAGGCCCAAGAGAATCACAGAGGCATTAGCAAACTGCTAAACCAATGGTAGCACGTGCCTCCCTCCAGCCTTCTTGTTATGTGAGCAGTAAAGCTCCTCTTAATGGAGGCTTCCAGTCCTTGAAGCAGCACACTAGCCTACCTGTTATATCTTGTTCCTCGACACTTCTACAGATGCAGTGGCCAGTGTGTCAGCTGGAATCATTCTGACTGCAAGGTGGGTTAGCCTATCTGCATTGCTATAAAGGAATACCTGAGAATGGGTCACTTATAAAGAAAAAGTTTACAGCCTGTACAGGAAGCATGGTGCCGGCATCTGCTTCTGGTGAGGCCTCAGGAAGCTTCCAATCATGGCGGAAGGAGAGGGGGAGCCAGCCTGTCACATGGCAAGACGGAAAGCAAGAGAGAGAAACAGAGGTGTCGGACTCTTGTAAACAACCAGCTCTCAGAGGAACTCCCAGAGTGAGCACTCACTGATCACCACGAGAGGGCACCGAGCCATTCGTGAGGAATCTGTCCCCATGACCAAAACTCCTGCCACCAGACCCACCTCCAACACTGGAGTTCACCTTTCACATGAGATTTGTAGGGGACACATCCTAAACCATATCACCAGGGCTGGAAACCCGACTCACAGCGGCTTAAGCAGGAGAAGAACTTCACTGGCTTCTGTGGTTGGGAAGTTGGGGAGGAGCATTTGGCTCCAGACAAGGCTGAAAACAAAGGCTCAGATTAGAGTCTGTTAACCTTAGTTAGCACTGCTGACATTCAGGACGGGACCAGCCTCTGATGATGTGGAGTGTGTCTTCAGGCTCTGTCAGTCTCTCTATTTCCACTCTGTGTCAGCCTCACCATCTTCCCCACGGATGTGCTCCCTCGTGGAGTCCAGGAAGGATCCAGTCTTACACCACTCCCATCCTAGCAGTCCCAGGGCAGGATTCTGATTGGCTGGTCCCCCTAGGATCACGTCGCCTGTCCATCTGATTGTATAAAGAGAAAGAAGGATCAGGGCCAGCATGGAGTGACCGCCCATGCCTGACCTGAGCAGGCAGGTGTGCTGGGGCGGGGCAGGTGTGGGAAGCTCACCAGGGTCAAAGAAAGTGGTGAAAAAGCAGTTTCTCAGAGGAAAACTGGGTTCTGTCACAAGAAAACCAGTGAAACAGAGGCAGAATAGATTTCTGGTTTCATCCACTCCAAAACAGACATAAGAGAACTTCACAAAGCAAGCTGACTTGCTAAAATTGAGATGCAGCCGGGCACAGTGGCTCACGCCTGTAATCCCAGCATTTTGGGAGGCAGAGGCAGGTGGATTACCTGAGGTTAGGAGTTCGAGACCAGCCTGGCCAACATGGTGAATCCCCATCTCTACTAAAAATACACAAATTAGTTGGGCGTGGTGGCAGGTGCCTATAATCCCAGCTACTTGGGAGGCTGAGGCAGGAGAATTGCTTGAACCTGGGAGGCAGAGGTTGCAGTGAGCCGAGATCGTGCCATTGCACTCCAACCTGGGTGACAAGAGTGAAACCCTGTCTCAAAAAAAAAAAAAAAGAGAAAATGAGAGAGAATTCACATACCATACCATTCACCATTTTAAAAGGTATAATTCAGCAGTTTTTAGCATGTTCACAAGGTTGTGTGGGGGTTGCTGCTGTAGTAGTAGATGAGCTCACATGACCTTGTACGTAGCAAGAACCCAGCTCACACTCACCTAACACACGGCATCCCAGCTCTGGCCAGATCACACTCTCGTGTCTGTTTTACAGATGAGGAAACTGAGGCTCAGACTAGAAAAAAAAACTCGCTGAAGATCACCTACCCACTTTACGGAGTGTTCGTGGAAGATTCAAAAACACTCCAGCTCTCTCCCCTTGAGGGCGCCTCCCTGCCTTCTTAGAGTCAGGGGTGGCCATGAGATTTGCTAAGACTACCTTCTCTTTTCCCTCTGACCTGACTACTGGCCACATTTAAGAGGGTGGCTGTTGTCTGCCTGGGTCTCTGAGTGACCATGGTAGCGCTGTCCCTCTGCCAACCTGCAAGAGGCATGTGATGTGTGTGAGAGATACACCTCAGTTTTTAAACCATAGGGACGTCGGGCTTGGTTGTCACCTCCGCATAATCTAACCCACCCTGGCTGATATGGTCACACGGCTAAGAGCCCAGAGCCAAGATTTATACACAAGTCTGGGGCCCAGGCCTCAGGCCCTAACCACCCGGCTTTGATGGAGAGTGTGGGGTGTCCAGGGCCATCGCTGGGGCTTCTGAGGTCTGGCATTGGTGAGCGGCTCTGAGTGTCTGCTCATGGCCACGAAGGCAGGCATGGAAGGTGGAATGCCATGTGACCCGTCAGCAGCCCACCCCTGGCCTCATAATCCCCCCATCTCCAGTGTGGAAGGGCCTGTGGGTGCCACGGGCTGGCGCTCCATAAGCAAGCTCTGCTACGGCACCGTGGCTGTGTGAGTTGAAGGGCTGGTGCTCCATGAGCAAGCTCTGCTACGGCACCGTGACTGATAAGTTGACGGGGCCCTGACCTAACAGCCAGGTGAGCCCTGAAACGGGACGAGGCCCCCTCTGGAAAAGGAGATTCAAAGCCTAAAAGAGATGTGATGTGAGGGAGATTCTTGGTAGCTGGCTTCAAAAATGGAAGGTGCCACGGAGCCAGGAATGAGGTGGCTATCAGGAGCTGAGAGTGACCTTGACGGCCAGTAAGATCCAAGTCCTACCCCACAAGGATGGCATTCTGCCCAATCACATGAGCTTGGAAGGCCACCCGGAGCCCCAGAGGAGCACGCAGGCTGCCGACACCTTGGCTTTAGCCTGGCGAGACCTGGGGCAGGGAACTAGTCGCACTGTGTGAAACTCCTGACCTCCAGAGCTGATGGGTAGCAAAAGGATGTTTTAAGCCACGAAGTTTACGGAGATTTGTACACAGTACTGAAAATGAATACAAAAATACGTCTGTTGAGCGCAGGGAGAATCTCTCAGGAGACCCAGTTCCTCCTCTGTCCTTGGGTCCCATTTTCACAGAAACCCCCTCGCTCAGCACACCTGGAGATCCTCCCCAGCCCCCTGCCTCTATTTCTGGCGGCTGCTCTAATTCCATTATTATTCCCTTGAATACCTGCTCCACTAATGCGCCTTGTGACAGAGAGCACTACTTGCAAGGGGTGAAAAAAAAAAAAAAAAGGAACTTAAGCTCTCAAATGCAGACTCCTAGTCAGAGCTGAAAACACTGGGCCGAGTGGGCACAAAGAATGCCAGCTCTTGCCAACATTGTTGAATGAGGTTTTTTAGTCTCGAACAAAGCTCTCCCTTTGAGGATTAACTGCTGACAGGGGCTCTTTGTTTTGAGTAGAATTTAAGATTATTGCTGGGATAGAAATGGGGAGAAAGGTGACACTGTCAAGATTGTGCCGCACAAATCCAGGATTATAGAAAACATCGTTTTTAAAAAACTTGTTGGCAAATATGGACGTAGATTGTGCTGACACTCCAAAACGTCCACTTGATTTGTGACCAAGTCCTCGGTCTCATGTTTCCCAGGCAGGTGATGCCTTCAAAGATATACATGGATAGCTGAGCGCAGTGGCTCACACCTGTAATCCCAGCAATTTGGGAGGCCAAGACGGGTGGATCACCTGAGGTCAGGAGTTCAAGACCAGCCTGACCAATATGGTGAAACTCCATCTCTACTAGAAATACACACACACACACACACACACACAATTAGCCGGGTGTGGTGGTGTGTCCCTGTAATCCCAGCTACACAGGAGGCTGAGACAGGAGAATTGCTTGAACCTGGAAGGTGGAGGTTGCAGTAAGCCGAGATTGCACCACTGCACTCCAGCCTGGGTGACAGAGCAAGGCATCATCTCAAAAAACAAACAAACAAACAAACAAACATATGCGTCCATTATGTAGATCCTGGCACACAGAAAGGCCTATGCTCACTTGTTAGCTTTTTGTTGTTAGAAAAAAGGAAAACAATTCCTTGAGATATAGCCCATGTGTTATTCCCGAGGTAGAAAACCCAGGTGGTGGGTGGAAGTGTGGGTGACTACAAGGCAGGGCTAAATGCTTCCTTCCAGAAGTAAGCCCTGGCCTGGTGTCCATGACCGCTGACAACACACCTCCCGCACCTTCCGTCCCGAGCAGAGCTTGCTGGGGGGAAGGCACTGCCTTGCTGCTCCCATTCCGACAGGTCTGCTTCTCTCTCTCTCTCTCTCTCTCTCTCTCTCTCTCTCTCTCTCTCTCTCTCTGAGTAAACTCCAGGTCCCACTCTTGGGCCACGGTCCTCACCACCTGGCTTTCCTGCTGTGTCTCCATCTCGCCTCCCGGCTCCCTCTATCCCAGCCATGCCTGGAACACGCGAGGCATGTTCCTGCCTCAGGACCTTGGCACAGTCATTCCTTTCACCCAGGATTCTGCTCCTCCAAATATCCACCTGGCTGACTCCATTTCTTCCAACTTGTGCTCAAGAATCAAGAATGTCGTCTCCTCAGAGGGCTCCCTGCTGCCCTCATCTCTTCTCTGTGTACAGCGTCATCTCACAGGCTTAATTCTCCATTCTCTCCTCCTGTTGGGAGTGGAGGCCCCACACTTTGATTCATATTAGTCCTGGCCTCCTCGGAGCATTTGGGCCAGTGGAGAGATGATGACAACACAGTGTGCACCCAGCCATGGTCCCTGCCCTCCTGGGACTCCTACTTGGGGACAAGTCCTGGACACTAGGCTGGGAGAGAGGGTGGGAGGGTCAGCAGGGGGGACGTGGGGCTGGCCTGCTCCCCCTCCTCCAGCCTGCACTTGCCAAGAGGCCCCAGGCCAGGTTCCAAGCAGCCCCGTGGCTGAGTTCCTTCCTGGTAATGATTTTAGGGCCACTCAACTTGTCAGCTCTGTCTTTTGAAGCTCCTAGGCGTGGGCTCTGAGCCGCGGTCACTCCTCGGTGATCTCAGCTCAGGGAAGGGAGTCACGACACACTTAATCCAAAACAGCTGAAAACCAACAGTGGGAAGAGGACTCTGGTGACAATGGCTGGTGCTAAGGACTTGACTCGGTCTGCAGCCAGGCCAAGCGCGTGACACCTGCTCTCTCTTCTTCTCTAAAGCGATTTTTCATCTTAATGAGTTTTCACTGTATGTGAAGCTTTTCTCCTTTGACTTGCAACATAAGCCTAACCACTAATAGAAAGAGAAGATGCTCTTTATTTTATAAGAAACAGAGCATCATTGACTGAGGTAGAATTTATGTATGGTCAAGGTGCAGTTCTGTGAGTTTTGACAAACATCCAGTCACAAAATCGACTCCCCACAATCAAGATGCAAAGAGTTCCACCCCATCAAGTTCCCTCAATTTCACGCTGTCTTATTTAATCCTCACAAGAACCGCAAGGAGCTACTGAACTGTAAGGACTGAGAGAGCAGGATTTTGTCCTCATGGACACCCCGACTTCCCACTGCCTGGCACAGTGTCTGGCATATAGTAGGTGCTCACTTCGTGTTTGTCAAATGACTGAATGAATGATACTGATATTATTGTTATGAGCAGTTTACAGACCAGGAAACTGAGGTTAGAGAGCATAAATACAGTGACTAATAAGATATGGGTCAAGGATGCAATTGCAAGTCTGTTGTTTGTATCTGTGGCCCCTGCCACAACCAGGGGTTCTCAGATCCAGAATTCCTTATGTAGGATGCCAAAGGTCTGGGTCGGGGTCTCTGTGCAGCCTCATGTGAAGCCAGCCTAAAACCTGGAAACCTTAACCTCCGTCTCCTGTTGCTTCTTAGGTTCAGGAACATTTATGTAGAGGATGCTTGGGGGGTGGGGGTGGGAAATGGGGCAGATTGACTTTCCTGACTGCAGGATGGGAGAAGGAGTCCTAAACTGGAGCTCTGTACCCTCAGGTCCAGTCCCGGCTAAGAAGTGTCTCGCTGTGTGACCTCAGGCAAGTACCATGGCCTTTCTGGGTTCTAGTTTCTCCAACTACAAAATGAAAGAGGGGCTTCCACCTCTTAAAGGGGCGAAAGCATCCTAATGGCTCAGCTCTTACGGTTCTGTATTGGTCAGGACTTTCTTGGTTGCAAGTGACGGAAAAATCCCACTCGTGCTGGCTTAGGGAAGGACAAAGGAGGATTCTTCTGGCTAACCAAGGAGTTTTTGGGGAGTGTGCTGATTCAGGCATGGCTCGATCCAGGGGCGCTGACAAAATTACCCAGAGTCAGTCTCTCTCTGTCTCTGCCTCTGTCTATCGGTCAGTCTGTCCTCTCTCCCTCTCTCTCTGTTGTTTTCCCTCCATTCTGGGCTCTGCTTTCCTGTGTATTGGCTCCATTGTCACGCAAGCTATCCCTGTGGGATGGGGATCGTTTCCACCAGCCCAGGTTTTTATCGTGGCTTCCCTGCGCCCCCAGCAGCAACAGCAACTCCCTTCACCCCAGAGTTCAGGCAAAGAGTCCACATCGGCTCTGATTGGACAAACTTGGGTCACATGCTCATCCCTGACCAGTCACTGTGGCCAAAGAAGCAGCGTTCACTGGTTAGCTAAGCCAGTGTCACAGAACCACATCTGGCTATGAGGGTGTGGGTGACATGAACCACATCATGAAACTGAAGGAAGAGCAGTTTTCCAGAAAAAAACCTGGAATCATTTCCAGAATAAGGGAATAGATGCTGGGCAGGGAAACATTTTTAAAAATCCATTAGAGAGTCTGAATTACACCTTGTCCAACTGAGACCAAGGAGATTTACCTCCATTCATTGTTTTTCAAACCCTCTTGGGTGCTAGGGATCCCCCAGCTCCAAAGCCAGCCAGGCACTGCCTGCACCGTCACTGCACACCCGGGATCAGTTCACTCGCTCTCTCTTCCTTGATGTTCTGATCTGAAAAACGGTCTTCCTGTATTCCCCCCACACCTCAGGGAGGAAGTCCATGTCTGCTTCCTCAAAGGTGGCTGAGGGAGGAGGCTCTTCTTGCTGGCCCCTGAGGTCACACCAGCCCTCAGAAGAAACTGAGAAACTCCTAGTAATTTTCGCTAAAGAAGATGGTTCAAGGTTGTGTGTGTTTCCTCTGCCTGCTGTAATAAATTACTATAAACGAAGTGGCTTAAAGCAACGCAAATCTATTCTCTGACAATCCAGACCCCAAAATGGGTCTCACTGGGTGACCAGCATGGTGCCAGCATGGCTGTGTGCCTTCTGGAAGCTCTGAGGGGAATCCGTTTCCCTGTCTTTTCCAGCTTCTAGAGGCCCCTGCACTCCTCAGCCCACGTTCCCTTCCTCCACCTTCAAAGTTAGTAGCACAGCATCTTGCAGTCTTTCTCACACCTCTGTTCCCCGCTTATAATGACTCTTGTGATTACACTGGGCCCTGCCAGGTCATTCGGGATAACCTCGTCATGTCAAGAGCGATCTAATTTGATCCCATCGGCAAAGCCCCTTCTGCTGTGTAAGAGGACACATGCGCAGGTCCTGCGACATGGACGTCTTTGGAGCCATTATTCTGTTGACCACAAAAGTCATTCCACTCATTCCGCTGCCACCTGGTCCTCCACCCAGACAAGACCAGTGAAAATCTGCTTTGTCTTGTAGAATGGCCTTACAGTGGATTAGGACAGAGTAGAAATTCTCCACATTCACACAAGCACACACAAACACAAACACAAACACAAACACAAACATGGAAGCTTCTCACCTCCTCTCGATTGCCAGCAGTACACGGCACACACACAAATTCATTCATTCATTCAGCAACTATTTATGAAGCACCTACTATGTGCTTGACACTGAACTGGCGGTGCTGTGGAGATGAAGACAGGGTCACCCTCAGGAAGCTTACAGCCCAGTGCAGGACAGAAACATCAAACCAAGTAAGTACGTCCAGACCTGTGAAATAAATGAGAAGAAACAAACAAAAAACCTCACAAATAAGTACCAATTCATTCATCAACCTACTCAGCCAATACTTATTAAAGGCCTACTATGTCCCAGTCATGTGTGAGGCCCTAGTGAGTGGGGTACAGCTAGCCCATGTCCTTGTCCTCATGGAGTGTACACTCTAATGTGCAAAACAACACGTAAACATGTGACAGCAACGGAGATCGGCTAGGAAGAGGGACCACCCAGAATGGCGGTGTTGACAAAGGGGAGCAGTGAGCTGTGTATCTGTTATACCTAGCTTAGTGACAAACCACCCCCAGCCACCATGGCATTTCTCATGGGTGTATAGGTCAACTGGAAAGTTCTGCTAATCAAGGCTGGTCTGCACTGATCAAGGCTAGGCTTGAACTTGTGTCTGCAGTCAGCTGGAGAGGTCAGTTGGGGTTGGCAAGTCTAAAGCAGCCTCGCTTAAATGCATAGTGGTGGCTGGCTGTCAGCCCATCGGCTGGGTCCTGTACCTCTCATCTTCCAGCAGGCTAGCTGGGTTTTGCTTACCCAGCAGAGGTGGGGCCCAAGAGATAACAGCAGAAATGTGCATGGCATCTCCTGGCCTAGGGTTACAACTGGGACAGCCTCTCTCTCACCACATGACATTGTCCAAAGCAAGTCACAAGGCCAGCCCAGGTCCCAGAAGGGCAGGATGGACCCCACCTGTCGATGACTGCAACAGGATAGTCACACTACCAACAGTAAGGTCAGAAAGAGTGGTGGGGCATGTGGCTGTTTAAAAATTCTACCACTAGGAAGACGATGGCAGAAAGCTGCCCAGGTGTTTTTCTCTCTCTCTCTGCACCTGCACCACTCACATTCCACGTCTGGCCACTGGGAAATTCTTCCTCTGACATCTCCCTGCCTGTGCCTCCTTCTTCATCCTGCTCTGATTCCAACCTAGGACACCTTTGCTGGGCAAATCTGCCACCATGGAGCTGAGAAAAGAACTATGAGGCCGCCGGCAGGCTCCCACATCCCCAGCACTGGAGGTTCCTGGCACCTGATGCCAGCATGCTGGACCTCAAGGGGGCCACAGGACTTCTCAGCTCGGCTCTTGATTTTCAACCACCAAGTCATAAAAGCTTCCACAGAAATGGCCAGGAGAGCCCCTGTAGCCCTTTTGTAGCGCTGGTTTCTGGGTTGGCCTGACCAGCAAGGATTTTTCCAGATCTGCAGTAAAATCTGACCTTCCATTCAACCCGGCTTAATGAGTACGTGCGGCTCACAAAGGCCCAGGACAGTCCCCAGAGCTGCTTTGGGGTGAGGCCTCCAGCCATGGGGCCAGCCCTTCCCCGTGATCTCAGTGCCCCCTCCCAGTCCCCACAGAGCCAGCGGTGGCAGCTGTGGGGCTGCAGTTTGGGAAACGAACTGAGGCAAGAGGTGGAAATGCTGAGAGCTGGAGCAAACCCGGCCGCTGGGAAGTCCCCGCAGGGCCAGCCAGACCTCCGGAAGGCCTGGAGGGTCCCAGCCTCTTTGCTTGCACAATGTAATGAGGCTGTTAACAGGGTGGGCCCTAGCATCGGACTGCCTGGGTTCAAAGTCCCGCCCTGCCGCTCACCAGCTTGTGATCTGAACGTGTGGCTCACCCTCTCTGAATGCATATTGGCCATCCTCAAGATGGGGTTAAGAGCATCCAGCACCCAGGCTTACTGTGCGGACAAAAGAAGAGCCACGAGGAAAGCTCAATAAATATTAGCTCTAATTGTTATTGCAGGCTTGGGGCACACCTCACTAATTTGGAAGGCGCAGCGCGGAGGAACCACGCCCAGCCCAGCAATGAGAAAGCTTGTGTTCTAGTTCCAATTCTGGTACTGAGACACCCTGTAGACACACCCTGGAAAAAAGGACTCATCCCCCCGTATCAAGGAGAGGCCTGGGGGTGGCGCTTGGTCTCATCATGCAAACAGCACCCCACAATCGCCCACCAAGGGCCAGACCCTGGGTCAGACCCATTGTCTCCATCATCACCACAACCCTCCCCCATTTCACAGGAGATTAGGAGATGGGCCCAGCCAGGAGTCACCCCCGGCCTTGCCCCCCAGCCCCAAGCTCTGCATGTTTGTAGCTGTGTCGCCAGGCTCTGAGCACTTAGGCTACAAACGGAGCACAGACTCTGAGGGCTGGGGCCGCTGCTGCTCCTGCAAACAGCCCATGCTCCCAGTCTAGAGAAATCCTTCAGAAGATGACAGTTCCAGCTGAGGGAACTGAAGCAAGCCCCCCACAGGAAGTCAGTCTCCAGCTGACCACTGTTCCGTGAGGCTGTCTGAGCAGGCTTCTCTATGCACACATAACAGCGACAGCACAAACAGCAGTAGCAGCCCCAGCTGGCGCGGGGGGCTTGGCTCAGTGTGTGCAGGTAACTGTGCTAAGTCTTCCGGCTCGGCGTGTGCAGGGCACTGTGCTAAGTCTTCCGGCTCGGCGTGTGCGGGGTGCTGTGCTAAGTCTTCTGGCTGCATTCGCACTCTTTCCCACCGCCCCAACCGTGGCAGTGAGGCAATGTTTTGTTTCGTTTTGCTTCTCAATTTTACTGTGGTAAAATACACCTAAACTTCACCTTCTTAACCGTTTTTAAGTGTGCAGGTCAGTGGCATTAAGTACCTTCATAATGTTATACAACCATCACCACCTCCAGAACCCTTTCATCTTCCCAAACTGAAACTTTGTTCCTGGTAAACACTAACTCCCCAATTCCCTGCTCCCCCACCCTTAGTGACCACCCTTCTGCTTTCTGTCTCTATGGAATTGACTGTTCTGGAGACCTCCTATACGTGGAATCATACAGTATTTGTACTTTTGTGACTGGCTTATGTCACTTAGAGTAATGTCCTCAAGGTTCATCCATGCTGGAGCCTGTGTCAGAACTTCCTCCCTTTTTAAGGCTGTATAATATTCCGTTGTGTGGATGCAACCACATTTTGCGTATCCATTCATCTATTGATGGGCACCTGCGTTGCTGCCACATTTCTGCTGTTGTGAATAACGCTGCTATGAACATAGGTGTCTCTTCTGGACCCTGCTCTCAATTCCTTTGGGTTTGTACCAAGAATTGCTGGAATTGCTGGATCAAGTGATAACTCTATTTTTAGTTCTTTGAGGAGCTGCCATACTGTTTTGCACAGCACCTGTGCCGTTCTCACCATCGGTGAAAAAGGGTTCCAGTTTCTCTACATCCAGCAAGGTATTGTTTTTAAACCCCTTTTTACAGAAGGGGAAACTGAGGCCAAGAGAGGCTAGATCACTTGCTCCAGGACCTCCAGTTAGGAAGCAACAAAGTCAGGACTGAAATCCAGACCCAACCAAGCTCTGAGCCCTCACACTGCTCCCATGCCCTTGCAAGGATGCAATTCACTCGGCCCCTCACTCAGAGCTGGAGCTGCAGGTTTAGAGTCACGGATGTGCTCTAAGGCGGGGATGGTGCAGTGTCAGGAGCACAGGTCAGAAGCTGCCTGGGCACCCATCCAGCTGATCCTCAATTTCCTCACATATACCACAGGAATGGGAGACATTTGGGATTTTCATGATGATAATAAATGTAAAATTTTAAAAATCACACTTGGTACATAGTAAATGCTCAATCAATTATTATTTGGTCTGGTCCATGCTCCTTGCAGAGAGAGGGTGTGTGGAAATTCCTGGAAGCAAAACAGCATGACATCTTCAGGGACGTTCAAGCAGCAGGGAGCAGGAGGTGGGGGGAGGGGCAGGCCCAGGCTGCAGGGGCAGACGAATGGCCAGACCTCCAGCCGCCTCAGGTCATGCGATGAACGTTATCTCAGGGCCAGCAGAGGGTTTGTGCAGGGGCATGATGGGGGCACATTTCCATTTTAGAAAGCCCATGTGGAACATCCAGAAAGAAAGGGGCCAGAGAGGAGACTGCAGAGTAATCAGGAGAGAGACGATTGGGGCCAGAACCAGGCTGGCTGGGCCGGCTTGGAGGTGGGTGGCTAGACCTTGGGCATATTTCAGATGGGAGGGCCCAGGAGCCTTTACTTCACTGTGAGGGGTGAGGGAAAGGACGCAAGGATAACTCTGTGGTCCTCGAGGATGCCTGAGGAATCATTCACTGAGCCAGGGGACCCACGCCAAGGAAAACTGTCATGCCCGTTTCTGGGTCCACTTTGGCCCGTTGGTGCCATAAGCCTTGGTGCCAAGGCACGGTCACCATTTTCCAGGTGTGGTATGAGCCATGAGGACTCCAGCAGCACCATCTCCTCCCTTGTCCCCCATGCCATACCTCCATGAATGTAGCCCACGTGAGGGGTTAAGAGGGAGATGGGCCCATTTCCTCAGCCAGCTTGTCTCCTCTCAGTGGCTTGTAAATGGTCTTCGAAAGAGGAAGACGGCCAGCCAAGATTGCTGCAGTGAATGTCTCTTTCCTTCCTGAAGAGATAATCTGGGGGGCCTTGAACCCCAGCTGCACTAGCACTGCTAAATGGTCATGGGCAAGTTCCCGAACTCCTCTGCTATTTCCTCATCTTTGAAATAAAGATGATCAAAGGAATGTAGACATGAAAAGTCCTTCGTATCTAGGATGCAGTAGAAGCTCTATCCACTGTAGTTTCATTGTTGCTCTGTTGGTCATTGGTACTGGTGGTGGTGGTGGTGATGGTTAGTGTGATGACTGTCGATGAAAAAAGTCAAACTCTGAAAAGTATTTAGAGGTTTATTCTGAGCCAAATATGAGTTACCAAGGCCTGTGACATAGCCCCAGGAGGTCCTGAGAACATATGCCCAAGGTGGTTGGGTTACAGCTTGATTTTATACATTTGAGGGAGACAGAAGGTACAGGTAGACATCTATCAATACATGTAAGGTGTACATTGGATTGGTCTGGAAAGGTGGGACAACTCAAAGTGGTGGGGGGCTTCCAGGTCATAGGTGCATTCAAAGATTTTCTGATTGGCAATTGGTTGAAAGATTTAAGTTACTATCTAGAGACCCGGAATCAACAGAAAGGAGTGTCTGGGTTAAGATAAGGGGATGTGGGGACCAAGGTTCTTACTCTGCAGATGAAGCTCCAGGTAGCAGGCTTCAGAGATAATAGATGGGAAATGTCTCCTATCAGACCTAAAAAGGTGCCAGACCTTTAGTCAATTCTGTCCTGAATCAGTGAAAAGACCTGGAAAGGGAAGAAGATTCCTGCAGAATGTAGAATGTCTCCATCTCCATCTCCATCTCCATCTCCATCTCCATCTCCATCTCCATCTCCAATGTTTCCTCCACAAGAAATAGCTTTTCAGGGCCACTTCAAAATATGTCAAAGAAATCTATTTTGTGAAAAAATAGTTTGATTTCTTTCAGGGCCTGCTATCTGTCACGTGATGCTGTGCTGGAGTCAGGTTGGAATTTGGTATCTTATTGCTACAAAGAGCCTGTTTTGTCAGTCCTAAGGTCTCTCTGGTTTAATGTCAATGCTGGTCAGCTGTGCCTGCACTCCAAAGGGTTGCATGAGGCATGTCTGACCCCTTGCCCATCATGACCTGAACTAATTTTTTGGGTTGACTTTGGAACGTCCTTGGCCAAAAGAGGGTCCATTCAGGCAGTGGGGGGCACAGAATCTTTTAATCTTATTTTAGGTGTTGTTTTTGGTGGCGGTGGCCTTGGCGGTACTGGTGGTGTGGATGGTGGTGGCCCTGGCTGTATTGGTGGTGTGGATGGTGGTGGCCCTGGCTGTATTGGTGGTGTGGATGGTGGTGGCCCTGGCTGTATTAGTGGTGTTGGTGGTGGCCCTGGCGGTATTGGTGGTGTAGATGGTGGTGGCCCTGGCAGTATTGGTGGTGTGGATGGTGGTGGCCCTGGCTGTAGTGGTGGTGTGGATGGTGGTGGCCCTGGCTGTAGTGGTGGTGTGGATGGTGGTGGCCCTGGCTGTAGTGGTGGTGTGATGGTGGTGGCCCTGGCTGTAGTGGTGGTGTGGATGGTGGTGGCCCTGGCTGTAGTGGTGGTGTGGATGGTGGTGGCCCTGGCGGTGCTGGTGATGTGGATGGTGGTGGCCCTGGCTGTAGTGGTGATGTGGATGGTGGTGGCCCTGGCTGTAGTGGTGGTGTTGATGGTGGTGGCCCTGGTTGTATTGGTGATGTGGATGGTGGTGGCCCTGGCTGTAGTGGTGGTGTTGATGGTGGTGGCCCTGGCAGTACTGGTGGTGTTGGTGGTGGCCCTGGCAGTACTGGTGGTGTGGATGGTGGTGGCCCTGGCTGTAGTGGTGGTGTGGATGGTGGTGGCCCTGGCGGTATTGGTGGTGTGGATGGTGGTAGCCCTGGCTGTATTGGTGGTGTTGGTGGTGGCCCTGGCAGTACTGGTGGTGTGGATGGTGGTGGCCCTGGCTGTAGTGGTGGTGTGGATGGTGGTGGCCCTGGCTGTAGTGGTGGTGTGGATGGTGGTGGCCCTGGCTGTATTGGTGGTGTGGATGGTGGTGGCCCTGGCTGTATTAGTGGTGTTGGTGGTGGCCCTGGCGGTATTGGTGGTGTAGATGGTGGTGGCCCTGGCAGTATTGGTGGTGTGGATGGTGGTGGCCCTGGCTGTAGTGGTGGTGTGGATGGTGGTGGCCCTGGCTGTAGTGGTGGTGTGGATGGTGGTGGCCCTGGCTGTAGTGGTGGTGTGATGGTGGTGGCCCTGGCTGTAGTGGTGGTGTGGATGGTGGTGGCCCTGGCTGTAGTGGTGGTGTGGATGGTGGTGGCCCTGGCGGTGCTGGTGATGTGGATGGTGGTGGCCCTGGCTGTAGTGGTGATGTGGATGGTGGTGGCCCTGGCTGTAGTGGTGGTGTTGATGGTGGTGGCCCTGGTTGTATTGGTGATGTGGATGGTGGTGGCCCTGGCTGTAGTGGTGGTGTTGATGGTGGTGGCCCTGGCAGTACTGGTGGTGTTGGTGGTGGCCCTGGCAGTACTGGTGGTGTGGATGGTGGTGGCCCTGGCTGTAGTGGTGGTGTGGATGGTGGTGGCCCTGGCGGTATTGGTGGTGTGGATGGTGGTAGCCCTGGCTGTATTGGTGGTGTTGGTGGTGGCCCTGGCTGTAGTGGTGGTGTGGATGGTGGTGGCCCTGGCTGTAGTGGTGGTGTGGATGGTGGTGGCCCTGGCTGTAGTGGTGGTGTTGATGGTGGTGGCCCTGGCTGTAGTGGTGGTGTGGATGGTGGTGGCCCTGGCTGTATTGGTGGTGTGGATGGTGGTGGCCCTGGCTGTAGTGGTGGTGTGGATGGTGGTGGCCCTGGCTGTATTGGTGGTGTTGGTGGTGGCCCTGGCTGTAGTGGTGGTGTGGATGGTGGTGGCCCTGGCTGTATTGGTGCTGTGGATGGTGGTGGCACTGGTGGTACTGGTGGAGTGGATGGTGGTGGCCCTGGCTATATTGGTGGTGTGGATGGTGGTGGCACTGGCGGCACTGGTGATGTTGGTGGTGGTGGCCCTGGCTGTGTTGGTGGTGTGGATGGTGGTGGCCCTGGCTATATTGGTGGTGTGGATGGTGGTGGCACTGGCGGCACTGGTGATGTTGGTGGTGGTGGCCCTGGCTGTGTTGGTGGTGTGGATGGTGGTGGCCCTGGCTATATTGGTGGTGTGGATGGTGGTGGCACTGGCAGCACTGGTGATGTTGGTGGTGGTGGCCCTGGCTGTGTTGGTGGTGTGGATGGTGGTGGCCCTGGCTATATTGGTGGTGTGGATGCTGGTGGCACTGGCAGCACTGGTGATGTTGGTGGTGGTGGCCCTGGCTGTGTTGGTGGTGGTGGTGGTGGCCCTGGCTATATTGGTGGTGTGGATGGTGGTGGCACTGGCGGCACTGGTGGTGTTGGTGGTGGTGGCCCTGGCTGTGCTGGTGGTGTTGATGGTAGTGGTGGCCCTGGCTGTGTTGGTGGTGTTGATGGTAGTGGTGGCCCTGGCTGTGTTGGTGGTGTTGATGGTGGTGGTGGCCCTGGCTGTGTTGGTGGTGTTGATGGTGGTGGTGGCCCTGGCTGTGTTGGTGGTGTTGATGGTGGTGGTGGCCCTGGCTGTGTTGGTGGTGTTGATGGTGGTGGTGGTATTTGTGATGTTAGTGTTTGTGGTAGTGTTGTTTGTATTGTGGGTGTTGGTCCTGGTGATGTTTATGCAGTTGTTGTTGATGGTGGTAGTGGTGGCACTGGTGGTGGTGGTGATGGTGGTGACATGTGGCTCCACAGGACCCACTGACAGGCAAGGATCAACCCAGGTTGCAAACTGAGTATCTGACTCAGCTGCTTGCTCCTGGCCTGGAGCGTCTGGGGTTTCTGACCCCTTCACTCCAATCCATGAATCCCTCCCAGCAGCGATGACTGCCTGACCCAGGGGCTCTGGGAAACAGGGGTTTTCATCCTACATGAGAAGGAACCACACCACCCTCCAAGGGAAAAAGCAGTCACTGGCAGGCCTCAAGGTGCGATTTGCAGTCTCCTGGGTTTCTGGGGCCATTTGTCCTGGTCCCACTCTGCTCTCTGCCCATCCCTGCTGCGTAAACTGCACCGTCTCCCAGAAGGTCACTGCACACTCTCATCTTTGCTTTCCTTAACACCCAGGATCTATAATCAGGACTGCCACCTTCTGCCCTGAAGGTAAAAGTGATCCAGCCAGGGGGAGGAGGGGCCTAAGGAGCCAGGTGCAGGAGGTCAGGGGTCAGGGGTCAGGGTTTAGGACAGTGGTACAGGCCAGGAGGTGCCTCCCAGCCAGCTGGGCTCCATCACACAGGCACTGTCCCCTCCCCCGGCCCTGCCCCAGAGCTGAGGGAAGGGAAGGCAGGAGAACTAGAAAGAAGGCACAAGGATCAGCCAGCTGGGAGAGGCCAGGTCTGTGGAGCACCTGCTCTGTGCACAGCAGCTGCTGCCTCAGGTAGAGTCTGTGGTTCCCATGGTTCCTAGAGTGGGGACTCATCCTGCCAGATGGAGGGCTCTGGGTTCTGCTGAGCACCTTCAGGAGTTGAGGTGAGAGGCTATGGGACTTCAGCTGGGGAGAGCTCCATTCTTTTGTGGAACATCACAAGGTGAAGAATCTGCAGCTGGGGGAACAGTGGGGGCAGGAGGGGTGGGAGCCAAGATGGAGGAGACCAGAGGGAAAGGCAGGCGCTGACCAAGCCCAGCCACAGGCCCTGACACCCGCATCATCCAGGCCCAAAGGCACAGACCCCAGAACCCCTGCATAGCTCCTGTGGGCCACCCAGGGAACCCAAATGGGCTCTTCTAAACATTGTCTTAGTCTGTTCAGTCTGCTATAACAGAACGCCACAAACTGGATGGCTTATGAACAACACAACTTTATTGCTCATCATTCCAGAGGTTGGGAAGTCCAGGATCAAGGCACCAGCAGATAGGGTGCCTGCTGAGGGTGTGCCTCCTGGTTTGTGGGCAGCACCTTCCTTGCATAGAGGCAGGAATAAGGGTGCTCTCTCTGCTCTGGCTTTTTATAAGGGCACTCATCTCATCTATGAGAGCCCCACCCTCACGACCTAATCACCTCCCAAAGGCCCCCCTTCCTGATTCCATCACAGTAGGGGTGAGGACTTCAACCCAGGAATTTTGGAGGGACACAAATATATTGTCTATACCAAATACATATATATATATATATATATATTTTTTTTTTTTTTTCAAAATACACATTTAAATTCTCATAGAGAGCTCATGCACACTTCTTAACAGTCCCAGAGAAGCCCCACCCTGAGTCAGGCACACGTATCAGACCCAGAATGAAATGCGATGCTGTATTTCCCTAACTCCACCCATACCTTCCGTGAATCACTCTTCATCCAGACAGCAGCTTCCCGTCCACCGGGGCTGTTCCCATCAGGGGTTGCAGCAAGGTTTCCAGAGGGCCTTGCAGCTGCAGCAGTGGGGGCTGGGGACATGCCTGGCTGCCGCTCACCTGCGCTGCAGGCCACTATCCGCTGAGATGGACCACATCCTGCCCATCCTTGAGATTCACAAAGACATCATCCACTCCATCCCCTCCCGCATTCCCAGGCTCCAGGTGTCTCCAAGTCTGCCTTTACTTTGGGGACTTCTGAGCTTCCCTGGACACAGGGGTAGGGTGGGAGAAGAGGCTGCTCCACTCCCCACTCAAGGCTGGAGAAACTCACAAAGCAGAGGCAAGCTCTCTGCTCAGATGCAGACACGACACAAACCAGCCATGTTTCCTCTGTCACCTTAGCGCAGCTCATGGCTGTGCCCTTGAGCTCCCACCGCTCCAGGCCTCTCTGATTTGTTCCTGCATTGGGGACTTTCCATGAAACTCACCCAGGAAGGGCAGAAAATGAAGCCCCTTCTCAGAAGCTGCCCAGCATCCAGCATCTCACTTCTCTTCCTCCCTCTCCCAGCCGAGGATGTTTTATCTCTTCTAGAGAGGAAAAGAGGATGCTGGCTCATTCACCACTCATTCCTTATACATTGACTTCTTTAGGGATGAAAGCTTTGAAAAATTATGCTTTGGAGAATTTTTTTGCAAGCGATTTGATTTATAATGCCGACATTTTAGAAGGTCAATAAGCAAAAATGGTTTTCTCATAACTGGATGAAAACTGCTATAAACAAAATGAAAAGAAAGTCAAAGCCACTGCTTTGCATGCAAACCCCAGACTGAGCTGTGTTTGCCCAGAACAAAATAAAAGGACTTTTGATTAAACTGGTAGAAACTCACCATAGGTTTTGAATTCATACTTGAAAATCACACCCAGTGGGGCTGACGTTTTGTTAAATCCATGCTCACAGCAGCTTGGTCCAGAGGGCGACTGGTCTAAACCAACATCTCCATTCATGGTTCCATTCTTGCAATTCTTTAGCCCAAAAACCTGAAGTCATTCCTGAGGGTCTCTTTCACTACACTGCTATCCGATTCATTAGCTAATCCCGCCAGGTCTTCCTTCACACTACACCCCTCCGCGTGCATCTGCTCTTTGGAAATGCCACTTGACGGTGCCCAAGGTAAAGCTGCTGGCTCCATCCAGATGGCTTTCTCCACAATTGTTTTCTGTCCTTCCCTTTTGTATCAGTTGTGGTGTTGGCTATGAGTGACAAGGACCTTGATCTGGCTGAAGGAAAGAGTGTTGGCTCCTGACACTGGAAAGCTGAGGGTAAGTCCGATGGGCACGGCTGGATTGGGAGCTCACAACATCAACATCCCCTCTCTGTGTCTTAGGCCCATTCTCTACCAGGGTGCTGCTCTCCTCAGGCTCTTCCCTCATGAGAACAAAACGGCTGCCAGCAATGCAAGATGTACATCCCCTCAATCTCCCATCGGAGAACACAGCAGGCCGCATCCACTTCCCACAGCCAATCGCCCTGGGTCAGGATCATGTGACCGGCTGATAGTCTCAGGTCTCAGTCATGAGTTCCACCTTTAAGGAAGGTGGGGGCAGAAAATAAGTTTCCCTCAAGCCCTGTGGCCTGAGATTGGAAATAGTGGCTCTGCAGAAGGAAAGCAAGACACAGTGACCAGAGGAGGGCACATGGAGGCCAGGAGACCAAACGGCAGGTGGCCACCTCACCTGTGGCACTGCCCACCCCCCAACTAAGCACCACCCACCCACCTTCACCTAAGCACCACCCACCCCATTAAAGTATCACCCACCCCACCTAAGCACCACCCACCCCATCAAAGTACTGCCCACCCCACCTAAGCACCACCCACCCCATCAAAGTACCGCCCACCCCACCTAAGCACCACCCACCCCATTACAGTACCACCCACCCCACCTAAGCACCACCCACCCCATCAAAGTACCGCCCACCCCACCTAAGCACCACCCACCCCATTAAAGTACCGCCCACCCCACCTAAGCACCACCCACCCCATCAAAGTACCGCCCACCCCACCTAAGCACCACCCACCCCATCAAAGTACCGCCCACCCCACCTAAGCACCACCCACCCCATTAAAGTACCGCCCACCCCACCTAAGCACTGCGCACCCTCCCACACCTGCAGCACTGGCGGCCTCACAGGGCAGGGCCCCACCTGCCTCAGAATAAGAGACCAGCAGCTCCATCACCCTTGGAGGTGGCGCAGCACTGGAAACATTCCTGAGAACACAGCTGCCTTTTCCGAGATTCAGAGGTGGCTCTGGTGCCTGTCACCTGCCCAGGAATCCTGCTTTCCAGCAAAGGAGCCTGTAATTCTAACTTTTAAAGAATGTCTCAGGGCCGGATACGGTGGCTCACACCGGTAATCCCAGCACATTGGGAGGCTGAGACGGGCGGATCATGATATCAGGAGATCGGGACCATCCTGACTAACACAGTGAAACCCTGTCTCTACTAAAAATACAAAAAATTAGCCAGGCATGGCAGCGTGTGCCTGTAATCCTAGCTATTCAAGAGGCTGAGGCAGGAGAATCTCTTGAACCTGGGAGGCGGAGGTTGCAGTGAGCCAAGATCATGCCACTGCACTCCAGCCTGGGTGACAGAGCGAGACTCTGTCTCAAAAAAAGAAAAAAAGAAAGAAAAAAAGAAAAAGAAAAATGTCTTGGGATTAACAGGGAAAAAAAACAGTGACTAGGACCAACGGCTAAAATACATCTCCCCCAACTACTCTGTACATCCACCCAGCAGGAAAAACGATGCTTCTGAAATAATAATTTCTCATTTCCTAGGGCTCTAATAAAATCTACCTTAGATAGCAGTAGCTTCTCTGTTCAAAGAGACGCTGGCGAGTGGTCCATGTTGTTGCTTTCTTCTGCGACCCCGTGTGGCGGCCGGAGAAAGATGAGATGGCAAAGTCTAAGGAATTTCATCATCGCAAGGATCTTCTCTCTCTCCCTTTTTTCCTTCTTTCTTGGAGTACTTGATCTCTCTCAGTTATTATTTACCAATTAGGGATTTTAATCAGTAGTTTTATGAAATCATTTTTAGGACTAAACAATCTGTTCGATGGAAAATCCTGAGGTCACCGCCTGATGTGCAGTATGCGCCCAATAAATGGTAGGG
Source organism: Chlorocebus sabaeus (assembly GCF_047675955.1). Classification (NCBI taxonomy): domain Eukaryota; kingdom Metazoa; phylum Chordata; class Mammalia; order Primates; family Cercopithecidae; genus Chlorocebus; species Chlorocebus sabaeus. The sequence continues at coordinate 7,051,344 of NC_132905.1, read as the reverse complement.
TTAAAAAAAATCAGTATCTGGCCTGGCGCAGCGGCTTACGCCTGTAATCCTAGCACCTTGGGAGGCCAAGGCGGTCGGACTGCCAGAGCTCAGGAGTTCAAGACCAGCCTGGGCAACATGAAAAAACTTTGTTTTTACTAAAATACAAAAAAAATTAGTTGGGCGTGGTGGCGTGGACCTGTAGTCCCAGCTACTTGAGAGGCTGAGGCATAAGAACTGTGTGAAACTGGGAGGCGGAAGTTGTAGTAAGCCAAGATGGCGCCACTGCACTCCAGCCTGGGCAACAGAGCGAGACTCTGTCTCCAGAAAAAAAGAAACAGTATCATGGTGAGAGCAATAATTGTTAATGTGGAAATGTTCCTGCCCCAACTGCACCCTGACCTTACCAAATTAATTCAAAATGACGTGTTTGCCAGATATTCCAGAATGAAAACCTGGAGAATGGAACAAGAGAGCCAGGATCAGAAAGATGGGCCCAAAGCGGCTCTAACCCACCTAGGGAAGCTGTCACTCTCCATATGAAGGGAGTGGGGAAGTAAGGAGCGAATCTGGCAGTGCTGGAAGTGGGTGAGTGCGAGGCTCACGGTCAGCTGTGGGTGCAGGGGTTGGGAGGGGAGGACAGGGAACTTGAGGAGCGAGGTTACGGGTTGTGATGCAGATACTCGTTGATGCCGTCTTCACGATGCCAGTGCACGCTGCAACAGTCACTGGACGGTGCTTCTTTATACGAGACGCTGTTCAGAGACTGGGACCTGTGGGGCCCCAGCTTTTCCCAGGGCACACTGCTGGTTCCCTCTGGGGTGCAGAGAGCAGAGGTGCATGCAGGTTTTCTCAGATGATGAGAGTTTGTTTCAGGAAAACCCTGGGAAGCAAGGAAGACAGAAAACAGCCTTAAAAGGCAGGCATCCTAGAAAGGGGCTCCCTGGGGATCCTGGGACTCCACAGAGCTGGCGGCACTTTCCTGCTGGAGCCGGGCATGTCCTCTCCCCACTCCCCGGACACTCACCATTGTGAGTCAACCCGAGACCCCCTCTCAAGTGCTCCTTTGTGGGCTCCCTAAGGGAGTCGGCCTAACTGCTTGGCCATCACCACCAGCACTGCGCGTCCCTGGTGGCATTGCTGTCCTGTCAAGCCACAGATGGCTTCTTTGGAGGTAAGCATCTAACCCTGCAGCAGATGCCATGATGTGCCACCCAGATCCTCCCTCAGGTCTGAGGCTCCTTCCCCAGGCTGCTGGGGGTGATCATTCTAGCTGAGTCCTTCTCCAGGAATTGTCTTCAGGCTCTGACAGCCAGCTGCCTCAAAGTCAGGCCCCTTCCTGGGGTGGTCCATGTGCAATGAATGGTCAAGGAAAAACCAGAAAAGTCCAGGCCCTGTTTTCCCCTATTTATGATCTTCTGAAGGGCCATCCTGACTCCAGACTTCTGTGGGTCAGCTGAGGTCTATGCTGTGCCATCTCGAAAGCTCAGCTTCTCCCTCCCTGCACATGTTCATCCTGGAATCACTCCCCACTGACCTTCCTTCACACCAATTTCACCTCCTAATCTGCCTCCTTAGAAACCCATCTATAACAGTCCCTAGGCCAGGTAGCTGTGAGAGAGGCACAGGTCTGGAGTTGCCAGATTTCATTAATGAAAATGTAGGATGGCCAACAAATGTTAATTGCAGACCAACAGCAAATAATGTCTTAGTATAAGTATGCCCCAAGTCATATTTGGGAATATTTATACTCAAATATTATTTGTTGTTGACATGAAGTTAAAATCTAACTGGGCATTCTGCATTTTATCTGGGAACCCCAGAAGGATCATGGAGTAGAGAATACAGGATCTAGGTCCACATGGGCCCATGGCCACAGCAGACATTCAGAGCATCACAGGCTCTTGTTACACATGCAGTTCAGCTTGAATTTCTCCTGTAAGAAATAAAACAACTCCAATGTGATGCTATTTTCTTTTCTTTGCTTAAAAAAATAATAAAAATAATAACTACCATGTATTGAGGACTAACTCAATTCCGGACCATGTGCTAAGTATTTCAAAGCTGTTAATCCATTGTCAACCCATTCAATTGTCACAACTTTTTGAGGTAAGCATATATCAGTTAAGATCAAGTCCAATAAGAGTGACAGAAAACCCAAACTATCTGTGGTTTAAAGAAAATTTAGAAGTTCAGAGGTAAGCAACGCAAGGCTAGGATTGGGAAACTCCATCCCTTTCCTTTTGTTTAACTCTGTGTGGTCTATATTCTCAAGGTCACCCACACGGTCCAAGATGGTTGCTGGAGATCCAGCCCTTACACAAAACTCCAGTCAGCAAGAAAGAAGAAGAAACATCGCCACCCTCCCCTTTAAAGACACTTTCTAGAAATTACAAGAGCACATGTTTATGTATCTTTTGACAGAACTCAGTCACATACATGATTTGGGTGCAAGAAAAGATGCAAAATGTGATTTTTTTTTTTTTGGAGACAGAGTCTTGCTCTGTTGCCCAGGCTGTAATGCAGTGGTGATCTCAGCTCACTGCAACCTCCACCTCCTGGGTTCAAGCGATTCACCTGTCTCAGCCTCCCAAGTAGCTGGGATTACAGGTGCCTACCACCGGCTAATTTTTGTATTTTTAGTAGAGACGGAGTTTTGCCATGTTGGCCAGGCTGACCTCGAACTCCTGACCTCAGGTGACCCACCCATCTTGGCCTCCCAAAGCGCTGGGATTACAAGTGTGAGCCACCATGCCCAGTCTGCAAAATGTGATTTTTATTCCAGTTTGTCACAGGTCCAAGTAAAAATCTGAGTTTTCCTTGCTAAGGAAGAAGGGGAGATGCATAGTGAGGGGCAATGATCAGATTTTGCCACAAATAGGTGTTATTGTTATTATCCTTGCTTTTAGATAAAATTGAGGCTCAGGAAGATTAAATACCTTACCTAGGGTCATGCAACTCCCAACCTGCCCCTACAGCCTGTGCCTGCAATAACCACTATCATATAATTCCATTTAATTAGATTTCAGAGATGCCAATTATATAAAGAGGGTCCGATGACCAGCAAACTCTATTTTTACAAAAATCTAACATTCAAACATCACAACTTTGTAAAACCCCCTAACGAATGCAGCAAATGTAGAAAAACATAGGAGAAAAAAATGTTTAAACTATACACACAGAGGTATAAAAGAGAAGCAAGACCAGCTTTTGCACAGATCAACAGTCCTTCCAGAGAAGAAAAAGCCAATCACGTGTTCCGGAAGCCAATTTAACTAGGATGATCACAAAGAAGAAACAAGGGAGTGTACCAAATGGCAAAGCGGCCACAGGGTGGGGAAGTCATGCTTGAAATCAGTAAGAATAAAAGGTTGAGCACTGGGGCCTGAGTGAATATTAAATGGGCTCTGTGGGTTTAAGTAATACAACTCAACAACACCCTGGAATAACTTTGAACTCTTGGATCTTGGGGAAATGGCCTGGGGAATGAGAAAATTCTCCAAGAGAAATATTATTTGTATTCCACGGTTGTAAAAGTTAATAGCCCTCCCCCATCCCGAACCATGGCATCCCAAACCAGAGGAAGGGAAATTTGAAACATGTAATTTAGAAGCTGGGCTACAAGGAAGAGAGCCTGACCCCCAAGCTGGCTGCCTGGGGCTTTATTTACACAGGTCTAGAAGCTGAGTGGCTCTCACTGTTGGGAAAATCTTCCCGAAATTCCACAACTTGGTTTACCTTCCCCCTGCTAGGATGAGGTTGCTCACAAAATCATGGTTTCATAGAATGCAAAAACTAACATAGAGCTTAGTGATCATCTAAGGCTCAGATTCAGCTGGGTCTCATCTTGAAGGAACTCCCTTAACTGGGAATAGCTGCCTGGGTCACAGCACTATGCAAGTGTGTGGAGCTGAGGCTGGACTGAGTGGGACGGAACGCTTCATTGTGATTGATCTGTCGTGTCTGCTTCAGGCACAGAATGATAGGGGAAGCATGTGCATCGAATGTTTTTTGACTATAAACTTTGTGAGACCCTTCGTTTTATAGAGGAAGTAAGTGGGGCTCTCTGAGTGAAGGCAAATTGCTCTAAGCTTTTTGGTAGCTGAGTGAGAATGACAAGTCAGTTCTCTTCAATTCTCATCCTGTCTTCTTTTTACCATTAGCTTCAGTGGCTGGCAACTGGAATTCTCGCAAGAGTAATTCCTAACGGCCATTCACACTCCACTCAAACAGAAAGATCTGCCCTTTCAAGGGGTTCCATTTCCACTTTCCTTGATTCCCGTTCAGGTCTGAGCATGGCACAATTGGAGGTAGTAGTTTAATCTTGGTAGTTGACATCCCCAGTAGGACAATAGTAAGGGTAACCCTGTGTGCTGCTGTAACAAATAATCCCCAAACCACAGTGGTTTAACATGGAATGCCGGGTAAAGAACAACTGCTCGAAGATGACCAGGTCCTAATTTCCAAGACTGTGAGTATGATACTTTACATGGTAAAAGGCACTTTGCAGATGTGGTTAGATTAAAGATATTGGAGTAGACAGATTAACTGGACCTCTTACAATGGTTTTTCTAAGAAGGAGGCAGAAGAAGAAGATAAGATGACAGAGCACAGACAGGAGCAGAAAGAGATCTGAAGATGCTGCACTCCCAGCTTTGAAGATGCAGGAAGGAGCCAGGAAAGGCAGGGGGCCTGTAGAAGATGGAAAAGGCAAGGAAATGGATTCTTCTTCCAGCCTCCAGAACGGAATACAGTCCTGTTCAGACCTTGATTTTAGGCCTTCTGACCTCCAGAGCTATAAGATAATACATTTTTGCTGTTTAAAACCACAGAGTTTGTAGTAATTTGTACAGCAGAAATTGGAAATTAACATACACAGTAAAAGTTTACTTCCTGTGCCTCTTACAATCTAGCAAAGTGAGACCATTTCCCAAGTCGTGATCGGGGCTAGTCCCTACCATTGTCAGGCTCTAGGGGTCCCAGGGCCTCCAGGCAACCAAAGCTCAGACAGAAGAGGTGAGGGCAGAGATCCTGCAGGGGGCTCCAAGTGCCAGGCTTCGAAGTGACTTCCACCCACCCTTCATCTGGTAAACCCGTCCCACTGCACCACTGAGCTGCAACTGTCTCCTGGGAGCCCAAGAGGAGTATCAGAGGGGTTTAAGAAACACACAGCATCTGTCTCTCCACTCATCCCCTTTCCTCTCCTCACCATCACTTCCTCCCCCCGTTCTTTAGTCCTCAAGAGTCAACCAAAACTGGCTCTGATCCCAGTTTGCCACTCAATAGCCACGAGCAACTAATTGGACCTCTCTGACCCACTGCATCCTTATCTATAAAATGAGAAAGGGGGTAAACAATTATTATCATAACTGTGAATAGATTATACCATGATTATAGGCGCATTATTATATAGGTCTAAGAGTTAGATGATAGGGCATAAAATAAAAACACTTTTCCAGAGATTCTCAGCCTGGGGACATCCTCGGCATTGCATGTGGACTTTTAACAGCCACACATATGGGGCCTCCACAGGTGGCGGCTGCCACATGGGATGATTCTGCAGCTGGATCATGACTGCTCAGTTCAAAGGCAACGTACCGAGAAACTAATACTGGCTCTCTCTCAAGACAGGACGCGGCATCAGTCACTTAAGAAGCTGCATTGCCCTCCCCAGGAATATTTACATTGAAAATTTGAGCTCCAATGGCAACAACATCCTGCTAAGTGAAAGAAGCCAGACACAAAAGGCCACAAAGTGCATAATTCCATTTATAGGAGATACTCAGAGAGGGTCAGCTCGTACAGACAGAAAGCAGATTCATGGTTACCAGGGGCTGGAGCAGAGGGAAGTGGGAAAGACTTTTTCACAGGTACGGGGTTTCCCTTCGAGGTGATGAAAATGTTTGCAGCTACAGGTGATGGCTGCACAGCAGTGAGCACACTAAGTACCACTGAAGGTCATGCCTCCAAATGCTGATTTTACATTACGTGAATTTTACCTCAATTTTGTTTTTAAAAAGCAACATCTCTGCTTCAGGGACATATTTTAAAGGCCAGCGTAGTCCCAGTTGGCCTGAAATCAAATCCCAATGCTTTGCCTATATATAAAATTGTCCCTGTGCTAATTGTATAAAAGGCCCCTGTACAATAACTGAGACACAAGGACCGTCTTCCCCAGCTGCTGGGGATGTCAGTGACCAAGGTCCTTGGCTGACAAAAGCCATATCCCCAACATCACACCCTCGCGCGGGAGGCGGCCTTGTGCCCATTGACAGGTTACTGGGGGAGGGAGTCCTGGTCTCTTGCCCAAGGCAGGACACCTCTGCAGGAGCACAGGACCCAGTTGAGGCCCTTGTGGCCACCACATCCCCATCCATCCCCATCCACATCCTCTGTCCGCCTTGCTGATGTCCCCACCCCACTGATCCCAAAGCCCTTCCCCCAGCAACCTCTGCAGCAAATCTCCCTCTGAGATCTGCCGGGACGCCCAACCTAAGATGCCTGCCCAAGGTGAGTTCTGCTGTCAAGTTCTACAGCAGTGGTTTCAACCAGGCAACAATGTCCCCACAAGGGATGGAGCTCCATGAGACATTTTTGTTTATCAGGACTTGGGGGGTGCAGGTGCTACCAGGGTCTAGCAGGTAGAGGCTGGGACACAACTAAATACACTACAATGCCCAGGACAGCCTCACCGCCACAAAGAATGATCCAGCCCAAAATAGCAGTGGGGAGGTTGAGAAACCCCGTTCTAGAATAGAAGTTCCTTGAAGACAGGGTTTTTTGTTTTTTGGTTTTTTTGGTCACGTGTCCAGCACATAGTAACTGTTCAATCCGTACTTGCAGAATAAACGAGTGAGGGACTGAATGTGAAAACACATCAGGGCACCTCCACCTCTCCTCAGGTGACGTCTCCTCAGAACAGACATTATTGAGGCTTCCATTCTCTGCCTCCTCTTCCCCCGAGGACTTAAGGCTTTCTGTGGTCTGGCTCCTGCCTGCCATTTGGCTTCATTTCTTAGCATTCTCCTCCTTGCTCACAGTCATACGGTTTCCTTGGCCTTTAGGGGTCCTCAAATGCACAAGCTCACTCGAAACTTAAGGGCATCAATCATGGGGTCCTTGCATCTCACTTTCTTGCAGGGCAGGTTCCTTACCTGACGGTCTTTCTAAAATGAAACCTGTGCCCCTTCTGGTGACTCTTACCACACCATTCTGTTTGTTTCCCGCACGGCCCTTGCTATCATGCAAAAGTACCTTTTTGCTTGGTTGCTCATTGTTTGTTCTCTGTCTTGTCTCCTGGGAAGATGCCACGTTGCAGTTTTTCTCCGCTTTGCTCTGTACTGTGGAATTATCTGTTGACTGGATGAATACAGGAATTGGCAGAACAACTGGTACTCTGAACTTGTGATAACGGGGGCCCAGCAAACTGGGCCTCATGGAGGTTCAGGACCCGTTGAAAGAAGGAAGAAGGATGGGCCTGCTGGGGAGAGGGGCCGTCACATGCCCACTGGCCTCTGTTAACAAGGGCAAGTGTGGACGAACTCCTGGGGGCTGAGTCATCTCTTTCTCTGGAGCTGTGCGGGAGGCAGATGCCTCCGGGCTGGGCAGGAGAGAGGAGGCTCAGGATTTCGTCTGGGAAGTTCAAGGCGGAGCACAGGCAGGATTTGTTTTCACAGGGAGATGTCAGCCCCACGCCCCCATGTCAAAGGACTCTTAATTACGCTGCCAGAACCAAGGCTCAGTGCTAACCTGTGACCCCAAAGGTGTTTATATTTCCCTCCAACACTCTCTTTTGATCATCCCCCTAGAGTCATATGTATCCCAAGGCCTGAAGATAAACTGTTAGTTTTATGGGGTCGCTTTTACTCGCCCCAGAAAATAAAACAAATGCACCTCGGTGTTTGGGGGAAGCCATTTGCATTTCCGTGCCTCCCTCCTGCTTTGCCCGCTACCTTCTGCGCTGGTGGAGGCTCCTCTCGCCACCTGCACAAGGCTGTCCTGCTCTTCGCTGCCTGCTTCTTGTCCAGGTTTTACCCAAAGTGAAACAAAAGGAAGCAAGATGAGATCTGCATGCAGTCACCCTCACCACGGGCAGGGGAGAGAAGTGAACAGTGCTTTTCGAGTTAACAACAAACTTTCCGAAATCTCTAGGATGTGGCTCTCAAAACAGGTCCTGGTGAAAAATCTCCTCTTAACAGAGATGAAAACCTGATATAACTGAATGTGGAATGGCAGCGGATGGTACCAGCCCCCGGTATCATCCATGATGAGGCCACGCTCTGCAGCCGCAACAGAGGATATGAGCAAAGTGTACTCATTGATCTGGAAAGAGGTTGGTTTTCCGTCCAAAGGGAGGTGGCAGATGACTTAGTGGCCAGGACTCTAGCAGATGCTGTGGGTGCCCTGTCCTCACCCCCTGGGTCTTCACTTTTCCTGGGTATTGGAACCCAACAGCTCCCAGTGCCAGGACATGCTAGTACTCCCCAGAAGTACTCAGGGCAGAGGGGTTAACACTCTCCTGGGAGCAGCCCCTAGGCAGTGATTAATGGGAGGAGTGAATGCATTGTTCATCCTCAAGGGCTAACTCCCAGGCACCTCCCGCACTGCCTGTGGGAAGCCTCCAGTGAAACCGACCCCAGGTGTCCACAGCAGAAACCTGTTCCCTTCTGTCTGCCCAGCGAATCCTTCCTGGAATCAACTTCCAGTTCACTCACTTGCCACCCCAGGGGCTAGAGGCTATAGAAAAAGGGCAGGAGTTTGCCATTCCTGATACAGGAATGATAAACACAGAGAGGACATGCGGCGTTACACGTGGGCTGCCAGGCACATGGTGGAGGCAGCGCCTGTGCCTAGGAATCTGGATGTTAAATACGCACTCCTGCTCGGAGAGATTCCCGTGCTCAACCAGCAATGGAGCCTCCGCCAAGCCCACGCCACCAAGACCATGGAGCCCAGACACCAGCCTGCTGCAAAGTCATCTGGGAAGCACGTTAGGAGGCTTGGATCTGGACCCTACCCGGAGAGTGGGACCCAGCAGGTATGCAGTGGGCCCAGGAATGGGCGTATTACACAAGGACTCTGAGCAGTTCTGAGTTCCAGGGTGAGAAACGCTGGGCTGGCAGAGTGGACGGGTCCACTAGACAGAGGCTGCTCTCTAAAGACAGCATGTGCTTGCATTCCTGATGGTGGCCAGGGATCACCTGTGCGATCTCCCCTCGGCTGCCCAGAGCAGGGGAAGGAGAAATGCTGCCTGTGTTTGTTTCCTCATGGTGCTGTAAGAAATTATGACCAATGTGATGGGCTTAAACCCACAGCCATTTCTTGCTGATAAGCTGATGCCCCTTCTGAAGGTGAGAAGTCCTAGTGAGCTGAGTGAGGTCTTGGCCTTGGGTCTCACAAGGCTGAGATCTAGGTGTCAGCAGGGCTGAGCTCCTTCCTGGAGGTTCTGGGGAGGAATCCAGAGCCGGAATTCCAGGCTCATTCAGTGACTGGCTGGATTCGGTTCCTTGTGTGTGAAGGAATGAGGTCCGCGCTCCTCACTGGCTGTGAGCCTGGACAGGCTCTGAGAGGCTGCTGCGGTCCTGCCTGCGCTTTCCATGTGCCTCCTCCAGCAAAGGTGAGTTAAGTCCCTCTCATGCCATGAATGTGACGTCTCCTTCTGCCACATCTAACTTTGGCCAGAGAAAGTTCTCTGCTTTGAAGGGCTCATGGGATTACATTGGGTTTACTTGGAAAATCCAGGATAATCCCCTACTGTAACATCCCCAACCTTAGTCACATCTGCAGTCCCTTTTGTTATGTAAAATTACACACTCTCCGGTTCCAAGGATTAGGGTGCGGACATTTTTGAGGGGACATTCTGCCTACAACAATGCTGTGTCACAATCAAAGCCACTGGATTTCTGGTCTTCTTGCAAATGATTCTTTGCTTCAGGGATTGTGTGTCTATAGGCCTGAGATGGAGGAGGCAGGAGGCAGAAGAGTTGGACCTGCATGGAATTGAGAGCAAAGATCTTCCTCCATAAGAGTAAGGTGTGGGAGGAGAAGGGCCTTCCTTGTTCTTCTGCTCAGAATACTATCATTTAAGGATGCTCGACTCAGAACCTTGGCAGCCATCTTGCCACCATGAGACAGGGCCAAGCACTAAGGATGGTAGGCCAGGAGTCCAGGGCGAGGTCATTGCTGACTTAGTTAAGGGGGCCAGGCATGGTGGCTCACACCTGTAATCCCAGCACTTTGGGAGGCCGAGGCAGGTGGATCACCAGAGGTCAGGAGTTCGAGACCAGCCTGGCCAACATGGTGAAAACCCATCTCTACTAAAAATACAAAAAAAAAAAAAAAAAAAAATTAGCCAGGCGTAATGGCACATGCCTATAATCCTGGCTACTCAGGAGGCTGAGGCGGGAGAATCTCTGGAACCTGGGACACGGAGATTGCAATGAGCCAAGATCACGCCACTGCACTCCAGCCTGGTGACAGAGCGAGACTGCGTCTCCAAAAAAAAAAAAAAAAAAGTCCTGGAATCATTTATCTCCACTGTCTCCAGGCTTCTTGTTGGTGAGATGATCAAATCTCCATTATTTAAGCTAAGTTTAGATGAATGTTCTGTTCCTCACTGATGGAAGCATTCCTAACAGATTCGTGTGCTGTGTGCGATAGTTTGGAGTATTGTTCAACACACAGTCACTCCCTTCTCCTTTGCATAATAAGCAGAATATGCCTCTTATCCTGTTTATGGTGGGCTTGGCGAAGTGACTTGCTTTGGCCAATGAACAGCAATGGGTATGACATGCAGAGGCCTTCAAAGTCCTTGCATGTTTGGGCTCAGCTCTTGTGCCCCAGTGATCTGCCACAAGCAGAATACGTCCAGGATAAGCTGCTGCCCCTTCAGCCTGGGCCCCAAAACAAACACATGTGCAGCTGCGTGAGCCCGACCTGACCTGCGTTCTACAACTGAGGCCAGCAGGACCCTCAGCCCGAAGCAGAAACCTCCAGCAGGGCCCAGCTTAGATCACCTGCATCACAATCAACCGATCAACCGCTCTCATTGCTCCAAGCCACTGAGCTTAGTAATGGTGTGTTATGCAACATTAGCGTGTCAATAGCCGACTTGCACAATGGTGAAAGTGCAAGAGGTCCACACATTCCTGTTCCCCAAGACCCCAAAGTCACGTGAGGGAGAGTGATACAACTCTAGGCTGGGGATCCAAGAGCACAGAAAATCTAGGTCAAGCATTCACAGAACACAGGAGCTGGCAAGCTCCCCACATCCCCCTGAGACACAGAGGAGCAGGCACGGAAGAAGTGTCTGCCTGGGTGCCTGGAAGCCTCACAGGGTTTCGTCAGCTCAGAACGCCCCAGTATCCGATGAAAGCTTCCCATGGGCTGGGCTCTCAGTCTGCTCTGGCAATTGCGGCCAAGGGACCCAGCACTCCCGGAGAGGCTCTGTTCTCAAGATGCAGAGGGCACAGGTGTGACTGGTGAGAACTGAGGACCACTCCAGAGGGAAGGAGGCGGTTTCCACGGATGTCTGGGTCAGCGGGAGAAAATCCAGGCTGACACCACCCACATGCCTGGGCTATTTGGGTCTCCCCCACCCCTCACTGCCCGAACTGGAGCAATCCTTAGGGAACGGGAGAGCCCAAATCCCTAAAATTAGGTTTCTGCCACTGGGAACAGGGCTTGAAAGATAAATTAACTTCCGTTAGACTTAGAGTTCTTGCACACCATCGACTGCAGACTGAAATTCATGCCCACTGCGGACACAGAGAACGCATTTAGTCCCTGGGTAGAGTGGTCAGCTTGCTTCAATTCTGAGTGTCTCCATTCCCATTGGACTAAACTTTCAGCAAACCAGGGCTGACGGGGCAAATCCGGCTGACTGCCTGTTTTTGTAAATAAAGTTTCATTGGAATAGCCACTCCCCCTTTGTTCACCGCTGCAATGACGGGACTGAGTGGATGCGACAGAGACGGTCTGGCCCACAAAGCTGAAAATATTTATTATCTGGCCCTTTGCAAAAAAAGTTTGTCAACCTCTGCACTTTCCCACCTGCTCCAAATCTCAATCTCCCTGCACTGAGCTCCGCTTTCATTATACCAACACAACCAGCGTTGGAGAACGAGGCACACGGCATTCAAGAAACCCAGCCCTGGAGTGGCCCAGGGAGCTCTTTCCCACACCCCACAAAATTCTCCAGACTTCCCCCTCCAGTGAGCCAAAGGGATGTGACCGCACAGCACTGTACCCGCTGCTGCCCGAGATCAATGACTTTTCCTCTTATTGCTCGCATGGCCTCCTCCCTCCTTCCCTGAGACTTCTTCCCAGCTTCCCTCACCCTGGTGCTCCTCAGGAGAGGTCCAAATGAGAAGAGGGGTCTCCGAGTTTGAGTTCCACACAGGACTCTGCTCTGGCCAGACTCCGCCCAGCACCATGGACGCCAGCAGAAACCTTATGTTTGTCCCCATTAATCACAGGCGGAATCTGCAACTTGAGCCCCATCAACCCGAAATGAGTGGAAAGAGTGCAACCTGACCACAAAAGTATTATTTTATAAATAAGGCCCTTCAGTAGTGGTTAATTGGATACACATTTTGTAAGATTCAGGGAACATGAAAGCTATCATACTCACATTGACTGACTGCGTTCCTGTTAGACCGCAGTGGCCATTTTCTGTGCAATGTCAGGCCCCAGGCTGAAAGTGCTAGCTTGGAGACTTTATTTTTCCCTTAGGGATATTGCTTCTCCACCCCCACCCTTACAAAAAAAAAGAGCAAGATTGATTTAGTGTATGTTTAACGGCTCCATAAATCACTCAACATACCCCAATGTCATCAAAATTCTGCCAGAAATGATTTCCACCGAAGCAGATGGCCTGTATGGGAAACGAATCTGGCATGCTTTTATTTCCACCAAATTTCCATGAGCTCCTACTGTGTGTCAGCGCACACCTGGCCTTGGAAGAAGTTGAGGGGAATGCTCCAGTCCAGGGCCCTACATCCCAGAAGAGGAAACATTGCAGGAGCTGGAAGGAGATGTTCAAGAATACAGGGAATCCGCTGGGAAAACTGTAGGCTGGAAGGCCTGCCCCCGTTTGTCTGAGATGGTTTAAAATTCACACACTTCTTATAAAGACAGAATAAGAAAGACAAGGCTAATTTTGCATGCTCTCTCCTGCTACGCTTGCGCTCTGTGGGTAGTCTGGGGACAGTGATAGGAACTAGCTGTGCCTGCTACAAAGAGGTGACTGGATGACTAGATAGAGGGATGGCAGGTTGGGGAGGTGGCCTCCCCTCCCCAGCCGGTGCGAGCAAGCTGACAACAGCCAGCTCTGTAGAAGGCTCACCAGCGAAGGTCGAGGGCCTGATCTCCAAATTGAATGGCCAACCTTGACAACCACACGAGGCCAAGTGTCTGCATTTGTGTGTGGCGTAAACCAACACCAAGAAGAGAGAGCAGCAGGGACTGAGAACTCAGGAGAGCTTCAGAGAGGAGCGGGATGGTGTTCAGGCGAAGAGAATGAATAGATGGGAGAAAGTGAGAAATTCGCTGTGCTTTCACGACCAAAACAGCTGTTGGGAGCAACGTGTGGTTGTTTCTAAGGAGTAACAATAGTAATGATCACAGCTAAAGTGTGCTTAAAAAGTCACTCCATGCCAGGAAGTTCGTATGCACTCTTATCTCTCTGATCACTCAAAACCATCCTAAGAGGTAGTTACAATTATTACACCTAATTCACAGATGAAAAAACCAAGTCTCTTAAGTTTCCCAACTTTTCCATCAAAATGCTCCAGGAAGCCAAAGAAAAGGAGCCTGTGAGCTGAAGACTCAGAGGAGTTCCCCAAATCTACCACTGCAAATGCAAAATTTCTTTGAAGTTCTGTTTTTTATATTCCTTTGTTTTTTTACCCCCTGCTCTATAGCTCTGTTTTAATATCAGAATGATGTGCTTAACTGTCTTTGAGTGAAATTTCACAAACTTTCTCCCCTAAAATGCTTCTAATCAAATTACCCTTCCCAGAGGATGAACCTTATTTCTTCTGAGGCTTTTCCGACTCCTTCACCCACTGACTTGGATCCTAAGGCTAAACATGCTCCAGTTTAAGCAGCTCAGCTGGGGAGAAGGGCTTGGACACGGCTGGCCTCTGGCCCACTGTTTTTGTTTGGCATGCGTAGTGTCTTTCAGTTTTCACACACACACACGCAAATCCAGATTTCCAGATTCTCCTAAAATTGGTTCCACTGTGGCCACCATTGTGTGGCTCTGAGTAGTGACACAGGCTAGGTACAAGACATTAGGGAGTGGTGGGGACTGTGGCAAAACTGCCACCACTCCCCCGTGTCTTGTACCTAGCCTGTGTCACTCCATATTTCTCTAGACCCTGGAGGATATGCTTTTGTCTTGGAACTCTTGGTGTTTCAGGTACAACATGCTGAAAAGCCATGGGGTCTTGGTAAGACAGAAAGGGCTCCAATCAAAAGAGATCAAGAAAAGTCCGCCCACAAAATGACCCTGCAAACCCAAGTCAGCACGGAGAGGGGAAAAAAAACACCCCAACGATGATCAGTGAAGCCTTTTTATTTTCCACTCTACCTCTGACGCTGCTCAAAGTGATGAATTAGAGAAGCTCATTTCCTTTGGTTAAAAAAAAAAAAAAAAAAAAACAGAAAGCAAAAGAAAAAGCCAGTGTTCAATAAAACGTGGGGGAATGACGCAATGGTGTGCTGAGCCCTCAGAGCAGAGCTGTTAATTGCTTCCTTCCCGGGACGCTGGCTGGCCCCTTTCTCAGGGACTCGGATGCATTTGTCAAGGAAAGTATCAGCCCCCCATAACTCTCCAAAATGATACAATACATCACTTGAAAGTAAGCTAGGATCAACACGTTGTTAACTGTTTGATCTCGCAAGTCAGAATTAATGATAGGTATTTTGCACAAAGAGAAAAAAATGAATGTTAAAAGCCTATTTACGTTAACTAAAGACATCCCTGCACCATCAGGGCTGAGTTGGAGGCGATTTCCTGCGGCACAGCTGTTCTACGTTTGTTAGTCTGCGGGTGGGTGGCAGCCCAGTAATCAGAGCCAGACTGAGGGTGTGGGGAGCTGAAGAGATGGGAGGCGGGGGTCAGGAATCTTTACACAGAAAATCCCAGTGACCACCTCGAGAAAGAGGATCCGGGTGAGAGCTCAGAGGGAACTCTTTCAGAGCTTTGGAGAGAGCTGCAGACCAGTTTCTTCATCTGAAAACTAGGTTTCATTCATTAATTCTGAAAATGCTTACAGAGTGTGGACTGAGCACAGGGGACCCACTGGGGAGCATTAAGGACCAGGTCCTTGCCCTCGTGGATCTTACAGTCTGGATATAAAACTTTAACCAATAAGGAAACAAGCAGATTAACAGACAAAACTTCAGGTCATGAAAATACTATAAGGAGAACAAACAGGATGGGATGTGCCCAGAAGGGACCAGGAATGGGGCCACTTCAGATTGATGGCCAGGGAAGGCCTCTCTAAGGAAGCGACATTGGCCTTGAACCCTGGATGGAGTGAGCCAGGTAACACCCAGCGGCAGAGTGTTCCAGCAGAGGCTGTGGCTGGTGCAAAGGCCCTGGGGAAGGGACAGGCATGGAGTGCTCCTGCTACAGCAAGGCAGTCCACGTGATGGAACCAAGGGAAGGAGGAGAGTGGTGGCAAAATGGGGACCACAATGTATACGGCTCTGGGGCCA
Source organism: Chlorocebus sabaeus (assembly GCF_047675955.1). NCBI lineage: Eukaryota > Metazoa > Chordata > Mammalia > Primates > Cercopithecidae > Chlorocebus > Chlorocebus sabaeus. Next base: position 7,035,639 of record NC_132905.1, on the reverse strand, counting down.
AAGAGTCTAGCTATTACTCTGAGTGTGAAGGTGTCCATTTGAAGATTCTGAGTAGGAGAGTAATGAGATTTAATTTGCGTTTTAAAAATGTCTCTGGCTCTGGATGGAAAATAGATTGTGGGCCAGCAGGGGGAGAGGAATCAAGAGACCAGGTACAGGCTATGGGAGGTGTCCAGGCAGAAAGGAGGATTAAAGTAGATGAGGCTGGCAGCCCAGGGCCAGCACACACTCAGTCAGGGCTGGCAAGAGGACAGAGCAAGTGAAGTGTTCACCTCAAGTGCAAAATGTAAGATGGGGAGAGGGAACTGCCAAAAAACTCAGTAATCAAAATAAATAAAGACACAGTTAGTATTACTTATTTTTCCTTTTGCCTCAGGCTCCAATATGGCTCAACATGGCGCTGTGAATGACCCTGTCTTTCTTTAAAATGTGGCTATTTTGTTCATCATGGAATTGTGGGCATTAATTTTGATTTTTAAATGCTTTGCATTATAATATTATTTATCTGGATGACTTTTTTGGCACCTCCTTAAATTTTGTGGCTGAGGCAAGTACCTCCCTTGTGGTACCCTAATCCTGACTCTGCACTAAGTACTCAGCACCCTACAGCAATTGAGGCCATTGCTGTTGTTTTTTGGCCTCTAAACCCCTAAGTAAATGCATAAGTGGACACTTAGGGGAGATAGGTGCAAGGTGAGTTCTGGAACCTTCCCGTGTTCCCAGCTGACCTGATTTATGATGGAGATGGGAATGAACAAAGCCTTTGGAGTCATCTTAAGAGTTTGTCGGTTGCAGATTCTACTCAAGCTGAGGGGAAATTTGTGGGAAGGAAGGAGCCTGAGGCATCTCAGAAAATCTCTAGCCCCAGGCTCTGTGTCTCTCAGGGCAAATTCCCCCAGGAAGTGCCTCTGATTGGCCCAGTGTGGGTCACATGCTGTCCCTGAGCCAAATCAGCTGTGGCCACCCAGGCAGCGTCGCGATGCACAAACATGGCTGCCAAGAGGCCCACCCTCTTCGGTGGGACAGTTCTCCCCAAAGAGAGATGTAGGCTGAGGTGGGGAAGGGGTTGTACTCCTAATGTTGTTCATACAACAGTATTTCCTGCTGCCAGGGAACTGGAGTTAGGGTTCAGAAAAGGCTGGGGAAGTTTAGAGGAAGCCATAGCTGCGTAGCGAAAGGGGTAGTTGAAGAAGCCCTGAAAAACATCTTCTGGTCGTTGCCTTTTTGGAATAGCAAGCCTGCTTCTCCTGTGCGCCTTGCCCGCTCTGACCATGAGGGAGACTCCCTCGAGCACCCTGTAAGTTCTCGGATTATTCAGATTTGCCATGTCCACTCAAACAAATGGGAGGTTTTCTGGAGAGAATCAGAGACCATCAGAGGCGGTCTCAAAACCAGCTCAGCTCTCCAGTGTGGGAAATGAGTTTCTAGGCCACCAGACAGCTTCCTACCAAGGACAGAAGCCCCATCACCTCTCCACATTCAAGTGACAGAAGTGGAGGGACAGGCCGGGCACAGTGGCTCACGCCTATAATCCCAGCACTTTGGGAGGCCGAGGTGGGCGGATCACGAGGTCAGGAGATCGAGACCATCCTGGCTAACACAGTGAAACCCCATCTCTACTAAAAACACAAAAAATTAGCCGGGCGCGGTGGAGGGCGCCTGTAGTCCAGCTACTCAGGAGCCTGAGGCAGGAGAATGGCGTGAATCTGGGAGGCGGAGCTTTCAGTGAGCCGAGATTGCACCACTGCACTCCAGCCTGGGGCACAGAGCGAGACTCCGTCTCAAAAAAAAAAAAAAAAAAAAAAGAAGTGGAGGGACAATGAACCACAGCAAAGCACAGCGGGAAGCAGCGGGTCTCCTTGCGATGTTCAATGAGAGCCGAGCGTCAATTCTGCTACCAAGCATCAGTTCAAGTGAATCAAAGTCGTATCTAGCATTTATAATTTTTTTTACATTGCAAAGAATTTTTCCCTATAAGAGTTTACTCTGATGTTTCACAAAGGGTGTTCTGAACACTCCTGGTAGCACATGAGATGATTTTAGGCAAGACACCAACAAACATTTTTATTTTATGTATTTATGTTTAGATATATTTTAAAAACATAGCAAGCACATCAAGATAATTGCTTAAGTTGGGGCTAAAGTAAGTATTCAAATGAGAAAAAAAGGGGCATGGTTGATTTAAATAAAATGTTAAAGAATAATACAGTCATTTGATGGGTGAAGGTAAAAATCGTGAAGGTGAGTGAAGTTTGGGGAACAATTGCTCAGCTGACGGCCACAAGTTCTGGAGAAGCCACCTGATCTGTTTGATCTGTGGCGATTGTCTCCAGGCAACAGATGACAGAGTGGAGAGGGAGAGTGGCACCAAGTACATGCCTCAAGTCACACATACACCCATGTGGGGCCAGGGCAAAAACACTGGATGTTATGTTATGTTATGTTATGTTATGTTATGTTATGTTATGTTGTGTTGTGTTGTGTTGTGTTGTGTTATGTTGTGTTATGTTATGTTACGTTATGTTATGTTATTTTTATTTTATTTTTTGAGACAAAGTCTCACTCTGTTGCCCAGGCTGGAGTGCAGTGGTGCATTCTCGGCTCACTGTAACCTCTGCCTCCCAGGTTCAAGCAATTCTCCTGCCTCAGCCTCCCAAGTAACTGGGATTACAGGTGTATGCCCCCACACCTGGCTAATTTTTGTATTTTTAGTAGAGAAGGGGTTTCACCATATTGGCCAGGCTGGTCTCAAACTCCTGACCTCAGTGATCCACCAGCCTTGGCCTCCCAAAATGCTGGGATTACAGGTGTGAGCCACCATGTCTGGCCTGGATTTTAAGCTTAGTTCAAAAGTCTTTTCAGCCCCTCAAACTGAGAAGTCATCTGTTACTCTAAAATGTGATCTTTGAAAACTGACCCTAATATAGTATTTCTCAAAACTCCTCTAGAAACAGAGAAAATATAATAAAATGTAATAACTGTCTCCTTTTTTCCATTTGTCTTTCTATAGCAGTGGTTCTCAGCCAATGCATATTTTGTTCCCAGGGGACATTTGGCAATATCTGGAGACATTTTTGAGGTCACAGCTGAGAGGTGGGGAGGCGGGTGGGGGATAGAGACCAGAGATGATGCTAAAAGCTTCCTACAATATCCAGGACACTACCCTCTCCCCTGCCCAACAAAGAAGTATTCAGCCCCAAATATCAATAGTGCCCAAATTGAGAAACCCTGGTCTGTAATCACCATGTCCCATTTCATTCACAAAATCACATCTCAGACTGAAGGATCAGAAATCTGTCTCCTGGCTGGACACGGTGGATTACACCTGTAATCCCACCACTTTGGGAAGCCAAGGCAGGAGGATCCTTGAGGCCAGGAGTTTGAGACCAGTCTGGGCAACATAGCGAGACTCTGTCTCTAAAACAACAACAACAAAAAGAGAAAGCTCTCTCCCTGTTGTGCTCCTGACATTTGCCTAGAAATTAACATTTTGGCGGCTTAAAAAGATAGGAAATGTTTTCTCAGGAATAGCTGTTGTATAATAATGTCTCTCATACATGCTAGCATTTATGGAGCCTCTTGCTGTGCCAGATACCAGCCCAACAACTTCGCAGGAAATTCTCACAACCACCCCATGGGGTAGGTACAGATGAGGAAACTGAGGCACAGAGAGGTTAAGCCATTTGCCTGAAGCGCCACAGCCTCTGCTTCAGAGACAGGATTTGACCCCAGGCAGTCTGGCTTCGGAGCCTGCGCTGTTATTCAAAACAGTCTGTAGTCTATGTTGTAAGATTATATATTTTCTATGGGACACACTTTAACGACTTTCATTATTAAATGGGAAAAAGAATGCCACACATAAGATTTTTATTTTTCCTGAGTCGGTCTTCATGAAGAAAGAGGACTCACCACTGTTTCATATCATTCTCCTTTACTGCAGTGACTTCCCCTGCAATTTCCCTGTTTGGCCTTAATTTCCTTTGAGTCCTCGAGTGCCACGTAAACTAGGATTGGAAGAGTTCATGGAGAGGGCTTCTGTTCAGCTTCCCAGGCCCAGGACAGACGGCCGGCTTCGTGGAGCAAGGCTTGGTGGAGTAAACGGCACGCTTTAGAACTGTGCACATCTTCACTTTTATTTCCCGGGGGCTAAGTTCAGCTGGCACTTCTTCCATGCCAGGGGCTGTGCAAATGCTTCACAGGTGTGAGTTCGTTTCAGGTCCAACTCTTTCTTTTTATCTTTTGTTTTCTAGTGAGGTAAAATTCATACAACAAAATTCACCCTTTTAACCATATTAAAATGTACAATTCAGTGGCTTTCCATGCATTTACAATGCTGTGCGACCATCACCATTGTTTAATTCCAGAACGTTTCATCAACCCAGAGAGAAATCTCATATCCATTGAGAAGTCACTGCCCATTCCCCACTTCCTGCAGCCCCTGACAGCCACTAATCCTCTTTCTGTCTATGGATTTGCCTGTTCTACACATTTCCTATAAATGGAATTGCACAATCTGCAGCCTTTTGCATCTGGATTTTTTCATTTAGCAGAATTATTTCTAGGGTTCATTCATGCTGTAGCAGGTAGCAGGACTTCTTTCTTTTTTGTGGCTGAAAAATATTGCATCGTATGGACAGACCACAGTTTGTTTATCCACTCATTAGTTATGGATATTTGGGTTGCTTTTACCTTTCGGCTACTGGGAATAGTTTTGCTATGAACTTTCATGTACAAATTTTTGTTTGAACACCTTGGAAGCATAAGTAACACTTTTATTTATCTTGGACATACATTTGGGAGTGGAATTGCTGAGTCACATGGTAACTGTATGTGAGACACAGTTGTGGGCCCACTTTACAGGTGAAAAATCTGAGTTTCAGTGCAAACTTGCCCAAGATCATTGAGTAGTAAACATTAGGGCTGGAATCTGAACACAGTCACGAGGCCATCACCACTGGTCTCCCCATCTGTCATCAGTGAGCCTTGGGAGAAATTATAGATGGAGTTATAGCAAGAAAATAACACCTCATTTATCGAATTTAACTTTTATAATTTCTTGATTTAATTTTATTTTGTTGAAAGTAATGCATGACCAGGTGCAGTGGCTCATGTCTGTAATCCCAACACACTGGGGGCCCAAGGTGGGGAGGATTGCTTGAGGCCAGGAGTTGGAGACTAGCCTCGACAACGTGGTGACAACCCACCTCTATTTAAAAACCAACCAACAAAACTTACGAAAGTAATGTATGCTCCGTGCAACATGCCAAATGATTTTTTAAAGTGAGTATATTTAAAGGAAAAAAAAAAAAGACGTGGTTCAAGGTCCACATGCACTAAGCAGTTCTTACTTTTGAAGCTGTTCTGTATCCTCAGTAAAGGCAGTGATAGAGCAGCACACAGACAGAGCAACACCTGAGGTTTCATCAGACTAACCCGGGGAAGGGGCGACTGCCCCACAGTGGCCTAGGGCTATGCTGTTCCCACAGACAGGAGTGATGGCGTCAAGGGCTGGAGCTGAACCATCCGGGGAAGCTGTTGTTCCTTCTGCAGCGACAAAGGCTTGGCCGATAGTAAGGGAGACCCTGAGCCAACAGCATCAGTTCCCAGGTGAGGGCAACACTGGCCTACATTTGATTATCAGGGAAACTGCTATTTTTTTCCTCTTTTGCTTCAGATGAGAAAACTGAGGTTCCAGGAGGGGAACTGACTTGCTGAAATAACAAGGAAGTGGCTGATCTGGGTTCCAATCCAGCCCCTTCTCACCTTCAATCCAGAGAAGCTTATTGGCTACACACTCTTCGCTTTCACACTCATGGCCACATTTGATTCACAACATCCTGGGTAGGTTCTTTTATTATCCCCATTTTGTAGATGGGGCAACTGAGACTCAGAGACAGGGAGTGATTTAACTGAGGTCATTTAGCTAAAGGTGGAGCTACGCTTGAATTGAGGTATCAGGTCTGAGCCTGTCTTTATTGCAAGAAAGCATTCTCTGGCAATTCAGGAGTTTACTAAATGCATTTGGTTTGTTTTGTTGTTGTTTTGATTTTGTTTTTGTTTTGGCTTTTTATCCCGATGTTAAAAGCTTCTAGGTTTTCACCTTGATTAGCTCAATGGGCTTTGGTACCGTACAGGCAGGCCCCGTTCTAACTTAGGGGTTTTTTTTTTTTTTTTTTTTTTTTTCTGTCCTTCAAGATGCTTGCTCCTCCTCCTTTTCTTTTTACCGCCCCACCTTTATTGTTAGTGGTTATGAAATGACCGTGTATTATGTACTTTGCTATAAATAAAAACAGAACAAAAAATAAAAAGATAATATAATTAAAAATTTTTAAATTTGCTTGATAAGTCAAACTAAACCATCTCTATTCCACAGATAAATAATAAAGGAATAATCAGTTAGAAGGAATCAATTAGAAGATATAATCAGAGAAGGCATATCTATTCCATGGGTAAGTAATAAAGGAAAAATCAATCTGAGTAAACATCTTACATCCTGCCAGAAACAGGGCAGAACATCTTCTACGTATTAACTAATTTAATTCTCACAATACTTAGACCTAGGTATGGTTTTTGTTCTCATTTCATAGATGTAGACACTGACACACAGAGAGGTTAAGTGACTTGCCTGAGATCACACAGCTTTCAATTGCCAAAGCTGGCATTTGCAATCTAAGCAGCTTGGCCCCAGAGTTTGTGCTCTCAGCTACCAGGCTCAAAACTGCTCTGTAGAACTACATGCACCACGATGGCAAATTCCATGAGTTCATGTTTAAAAGTAGGTCACAAATCAGCACGGCTGTCCCTCTTTGTTTTAAATGTATACATAACACTACTTTTTTGTAATGTTGACTGTGTGTTGGGTGCTAAAGCAAACACTTTGAGTATATTGTTTAACTGAATCTTCAAACAGCCCTGCAAGTAGGGCATTGCCATGGACATATTCATATGCAGAATGAAGGCTCAGAGGGGCTCCGTCACTCAGCCTGGAGACACTTGGCCTGCAGAATGCACATGTGTAGATGCACTCACTGGCTGATATCACACAGCTGCTTGCGGGAGCTTCACCACGGGCTCCATGAAACAGCGAGAGGCCCTAACTGGAGACTGCCACTCGTGGATGGGTGATGTGTGGCCTATTCTAGCCTGGAGACTCACCCCACCCACCCTTGCCCACAGCTTTGCAAGGATGTTTTGCAAAATATTTAGCAAGGCACGGATGGAGCGGGTGCTTGGAAGTCCCCACTGTGTGGGTGCTGCTGTTTTAGATGCTGGAAGGGGGGAGCATCTGGGGCAATGTGGGGAGGCACCTAGCGGACTCAAGGCCAACGTTGCCCACTTGCAGCTTTTCATTGCAGCCACAGTGAACACCAGCCCTGTTCTTTTGCCTGGAGAAGAGGCTGGGTGCCAGGGTTTCCTGTCTTCCCTGGGAAGCTGCCTCCAAGCTCTGACTCTCACGCCCACCCCCAAATACAGAGCTCCCAATGGGAAGACCGAGTCTGGACGATACTGGGATCATGAGCAGCTGTGGAGGAGCGGCAGAAGGGACACTGTGGGGACAGGCTCAGATGCCTGCCGTGCCATGTGCATGCCAGATGCAGGACAGGCAACAGAAAGTACATCAAAGTGGCTGGAGTGGGAGGGGACCGAGGAAGTGTATGGCACAGTGACAAAAACCGAAGCCCTGTAGAACTGGGGACAGCAGGGACAGTGGTCTGAACAGGCCCAGATCCAGGATGGTCTAAGAACCTGGGGGAACTCGCACTTCCTGCATCTCCTGTCCTGAGGGGATGGGCCAGGCTCATGGGTCAGTGGGGCCACAGCAGGGTGGCAGCGCCAGCATTGCAGCAGGGAGTGTGTGGCCAGGCCATGCAGAGGGCAGCAGCGCAGGCTCTGGACCAGAAGGCCTGGGCTGGAAGCCCAGCCTCATAAATCACTGGGAGGTGTAGCCTCTCCGGCTCTCTGGGTCTCAGTTTCCCTGTCTACAAAGTAGGAACAATAGTGTCTACCATATGGCATTGCTGGGAAGCTAGGGTGTGTTTAGCAAAACACGTGGCGCATGGCAGCACTCTTTAAATGTTACTCAGGTACTGGGAGTCGCCCTTGACTATGACGGACAGAGTTCTGGATAAATAGCTCAGCCATCATGCTGCCCTGAAGGGCCACACTCTTCCCCAGAGTTCCCCAGCAAGAGGGAAGCTCCAGTCCCCACAGCCACCACAGACATGGCCTGCCCCTGAGCGCACCCTTGATGACTTCCTCCCTTTCTTGCCTCACTTCCCTCCTCCCCCTCCTCCCACAGGCACTCCTCAGCACAGACTCAGGATCAGCTGAGCCTCATAGATGGCTCAGACCACGCTAACAGTATCAGCCCTCGATGCTGTCGGTCAGATCTCAGTGGGATTCCGCACTCTGCCACTTGTACCGGCAACCTTGGGCAAGCAAGGCAACGCCTCTGAGCCTCGTTTCTCATCTGCACAATGCAGACTAGAGTGGCAGCCACCCCGTAGGTCAGGTGTAAAGACTTGCTGCGTGCTATAGGTCAAGTGTCTAGCACAGATCCTGGCACACAGTAACCACTCCACAAAGATTATCTATTAATATTTCTAGTACAGGAGATTAGACCCAGGGGCCGCTCTATGGGCAAGAGCGCTCTGCAGCCACTCAGGGCTCCATGCTTGGTTTAATGCTCTCCTTTCGCTGTCTTGAAATGCTTAACGATTTTTTAATTAAAGGCTCTGCATTTCCGCTTTGCACTGGGCCCTGCAAATGATGCAGCTGGTCCTGGTGAGTGCCCTCTGGGCCTCAGTTTCTTTAACTGTAAGATGAGAGTGATAACACAGTCAACCTACCCTGCAGGAGCATCATGAGGCAGAAGAGTGTGTGCCTATAAAAGTGCTTCACTAATAAAAAGACAAACAACCCAATTAAAACATTGGCAAAGGGTCTGAATAGACACGACTCCAGAGAAGATGTACAAATGGCCCATAGGCACATGAAAAGACACTCAACATGTTTAGTCATTATGGAAATGCAAATCAAAACCACACCAACTACAATGGCTATGATCAAAATAGCCAGTGTTGGCCAGGATGTGGAGAAACCAGAACCCTTATACAATGCTGGTGGGAATAGAAAATGATGCCAGCCCCTTTGGAAAAGTCTAGCAAGTTCCCAAGAATAGTTACCATCTGATCCAGCAAGTCCATTTCTAGGTACACACCCAAGAGAAATGAAAACATATATCCACACACAAAAACTCATACACAAATATGTACAACAGCATTATTCATAATAGCCAAAAAGTGGGAACAGCTCGAATGTCCATCAACTGATGAGAGGATAAACAAAATATAGTCTTTCCATATGATGGAATATTAATCATCCATAAAAACAAAGTCAGTACTGATGCCTGCTACAACATGGATGAGCCCTGAAAACACGATGCTATAGACACAAGACTGTATAAGTTTCCACTTCAATGAAATGTCTAGAATTAGAAAATCTATAGACACAGGAAGTACATTAGTAGTTGCCAGGAGCTGGGGGTAAAGTGGGTAGAATTGGGGAATGTCTTCATCAGTTCGGGCTGCTCTAACAAAATACCGTGGACTGGGTGGCTTGAAAATAACAGAAATTTATTTCTTGCAGTTCTGCAGGCTGGGAAGCCCAAGATCGAGGGCCAGCTGGGTCGAGTTGTGGTGGGGGCCATCTCGCTATATCCTCACGCAAAAGGCCAGGGGTATCTCCCCAGTCTCTTTGATAAGAGCACACTAATCCCATTGAATCCCCTCCCAAAGGCCCCACCTCCTAATACCATCACATTGGGAGTTAGGATTTCAACAGATACATTTTAGAGGGACACAAACATTCAGTCATAACACAGAGTGACTGCTAATAGATACAAGGTTTCTTTTGGAGGTGATATTCTAAAAGTGAATGTGGTAGTGGTTGCCAACTCTGGATATACTAAAAATATTCAATTGTTCACTTTCAGTGGGTGAGTTGTGTGATATGTGAATTATATCTCAACAAAGTGAGAGAGAGCAGCTTTATATGTCTATACATATGCATACACACATATACGCAAATAGAGACATGTATAAGTTTAAAAGTGCTTTGCAAACTCTAAGGTGCAGACACCTATAATAATGCATGATCACAGCATAGTCCTGTGCCCACACCACGCAGACACACGTGTGCGCACACACACGCACACGCGCACACAGCACACACACACAGACACACATACATCCACATACACACAGACACACACTCATGTGCCCTGGCCGCTTGAGTGCCCAACCTGACTGTTCCCCGCTGGGTTCACTGTGTCTAGCCCTCAAACATGTTCACTACCAACTCCTGGGGGGAGAGGCCCCAAATAAATACACCAACAAGGAGGAATCAGGGGCCCTGCTGGGGCATCTTCCCTGCTGCTTAGTCCACCCTGCATGAAACAGAAGTCAGAAAGAACACCCAGTGGGACAACATGTGACGTGACCCTTCCTCAGGGCAGGAGCAGCTTTCTGACTGTGCCAGAGGCAAACAGTCGTCATGCCTTGGTTCAGAATGTGGATGATAGGGGGCTCAGGATAGCGGTGGCCAGATGGAGGGCTTCCCAGGACAGTCAACAGTCAAATAAATTTGTGGTGACTCCTGTGGTGTGGTCTTCACCTCCCTCTTCACCCCTCACCCCAGTGTTAAGGTATGTCCCTTTCTGATCTTCCGATTCTCACCTCATAGCTGCAAGATGGCAGCTGTGCCTCCAGACATTACATCCATGTTCCAAACAGGAAAGAAAGGTTGAAGCAACATCAATTCATGCTTCAAAATATCTTTCCAGATATTTGTGACAGGGACAAAAATCTGGCAAATGTTTGGGCGCTCCTTCTTTTACAAATGCGCGCCACAACTACCACATCCGAAGAGGATTTTCTATTTCACCTGCTCCATTTTCTGCTCTCTTCTGTGCTCCATAAACAGCCTGGCCTGATCCTGGGCCTTTGAGAAAGATGAGTGAGAAATGACGGATAGGGACAGAGAGACTGGTGAGATGAGAGTCACAGGAAATGAGGAACTAACTCAGCTTGCAGAATCTTTGAGGTTGTGTCAGTTCTGGTCCTCTGGGCTTCCATCAAACCTGTATTTACTTCTATCACATCAAGTATTTGATTTCTTCTATTCATTCATTCCTTCATTCAAACATTCCTTCCTTCATTCATTCATACATTCATTCATTCATTCATTCATTCATATATTAATTCATTTATACATTCATTCTACATTCATTTATACATTCATACATTCGTTCATTCATTCATACATTTATATATTCATTCATGCATTCATACATACATTTATTCAGGCATTCATTCATACATTCATTCACTCACATACATGCTCATTTATTTATTCCCTTTCTGATGTTAAAAAAAAACCAAGGGGCTTTACCTCATCAGCTGCAGTGTGATTGTCTTATACTTGTCAGTGTCCTCCATGAGACTTGAGCTCCTTGAGTCTCTCAAGGACCAGGCATCTGGTGCGCTGCATGTTTATTAGACAAAGGAACGATGCAGGGACCATGTCACGATGCTTCCCCAGGAAGGACCCTGGCTGAACAAAGCGCAACTAACCAGAAATCTCTGAATCAGAGGAAATGGGGATAGTGAACATTCCAGCCACCTCTCTCCATGATCCCTCGATGGTGGATATCTTGCTGAGATACCTTAACCTGTCTCTCTGGTCAAGGTCAAGATCCATGAACTTGATTGACTTGATTGGATCTCTCTTTAGCACCTGTGGCTCTTAGAAAGCTTACCACATCACCTTGAGAGTGGAGGCAGATGGAGAGGCTTCTAGGAGACTGGCTGGACTCTGCCCTCTCCCAGGACCTGCTGGCCCTTAGCTTGTTCTCCACGTGTTGTGAAGAGTAGAAGTGTCAGTGCAGAGTGGGGGCAGAGCAGAATCTGTCCAATGGGTAGGCTGATGAATTGAATGCCAATTAATTGTGGTCTCTGCTATGGTTTGAACATGGTTTGTCCCTGCCAAAAATCAGGTTGAAATTTGGCCGTGTTGGGAGATGGGGCCTAGTGGGAGGTGTTTAGGGCATGGGGATGGATCCCTTGTGAATAAAATAATGCCCTCCCTCAGAGGTGAGTACGTTCTCAATCTCCAGGAATGGATTCACTCCCATGACAGCAGATGGTTAAGAAGAGCCTGGCTTTCTCAGTCTCATTCTCTTGCTTCCTCTCTCATCATGTGGTCTCTTTGCACACACCTGCTCTCTTCCTCATTCTGCCATGAATGGAAGTGGCATGAGGCCCTCACTAGATGCAGCTGCCTAGTCTTGAACCCTCCAGCCACTAGAATCTTGAGCCAAATAAACCTCTTTTCTTTAGAAATGACCCAGCCTCTTGTATGCTGTAAAAGCAACATATATGGACTAAGATAGTCTTGCTTAGCTGAAGGTTGACTCACAGTCTGCTCTTTCCTGCACCTCCCAGATCAGACAGTGGCCACCTACAGCAGAGCAAGGATAAGTTCCACTGACACAGAATCTATTGCGTTTCTTGAAGAATAACAAAACGAACATGGTAATAATAATAAGAGCAATAGTAATACCAGTCACTGTGTACTTTAATTATGTGCATATTTTCACAATATGCTCAGCACATGATATTTATTTTTCTTTTAAATCTTCACAACAGCCCTATGAGGTAGGTGCTATAATTACATCCATTTTGTAGATGAGGAAACTGAGGCTCAGGGAGGCCAAATAAGACAGGCAATGAGTGGGTGGATGTGGGAGCTAACCATCAAGGCACACACACACCAGATGGTCCTCTTTCCCACCAGCCCCTCCTCTGCCAGGTCACCCTCCTGCCTGCCCTCCAGCAGCTGCCTTGCGCTGGGCTTTCCTTCATCTCTGTGTAAATTAATTTATTCTATCGTGCGATGACTACTAAGCTCAAGTCATCCTAAAGATATTTGCCTTTTTAAGTCCTAATCCAAACGTGTACTTCATTCGTAGAATGTGGAAAAGCACCAACCGAACAAAAGGGCATCTCCTGATGCCATCCTCATGGCATGGGGTGGACAGAGGTGCTGAGAAAGGTCAGCTGCCTCTGTCTTCCAGCTACAAACCCCACGGCAGCAGAGACGGTGAGAGCACCACCTCCAGCCCTGCCCTTGGCTGTGAGTAAGTCCTCCCAGGTTTTTCCATGGTGATTGTTAATCTTCAGCCCTAACGACCAGCCTGCTCTCTGCACTTCCAGGTCTTGTTTGGACTGGAACCGTTTGAAATGCTGTCTTATAATTACAGAGGTTGCGCGGGCGGGGGCTGTGCTCTCAGGCGGCCGTTGGACTTGCACGTCTCTGCTGCAGCCAGCAATTTCAGTAATGACAGTCATGCACACCGTTTATCTTTGGGGTTTCCAGAAATACAGGGACTTTTCCAGACACTCACGGGTGTCTGACATGAGTGATTTCATCTGCATCGTTCTCTGAGGCCGCGAGGGCGTGCTTCCTGGATGAGCTGGGATGCTGGCAGGGGCTGTTTGGGGAACACTGAACACGAACAGGTTCAGAAATCCAGGAACCTCAGACGTCATGGCTGGAGAAAGGGTCTCCCCTGGACTGAGGGGTTTCCTGGGAGGTAAAACTTCCGGTTTTAAAACCGGCGAGTCCTGGGCAAACCCGAACAATGGGTCACCCTGTTCGCGGTAAACACAGGGAATGGAACACAGGCATTTTTCTTTGCTCCATCCAGAGACCTTTCTATAAAGGTAACAAACTGTTGAACAAAGGTATAAACCTGACGAGCAATAAACAGAAAAAGAGGAGGCGACAACAGCAGTTGAAGGGCCCTGCCAAATGCGGGAAGGTGGAAGGCAGGTGGGAGGGGACCCCCCATAGCCCCACAGAAAAGCTGACTGTTAAGAAGCCTGGGCTCTGGGACAACAGCAGGAGGCCCGGATAATCAGGCCCCCGGTACTACTGCCTTCCCAGAAGGAGCTGGGAGGACTGCCCCTCAGAGGCATTGAACCTGAGACTCCAAAGCCTGAGATGCCGGCACAGTGAAGGGTGGGGGCGACCCTGCGGTGAAAACAGGACCTGGGGTGTGGGGAGGACTCCAGTCTCCCATGACAAGGAACCAGAAGCTGAAACCCACAAGCAGAAAATGATGGAAGGCGCAGGAAGCAATAATGATGCAGGGAAAGGAAAAGCTAGAAACATCTGTCAACGAAGAGAGTCAAACTCTGTACGATATTTGAAGAGATTTATTCTGAGTCAAACATGAGTGACCAACAGCCCAAGGCACAGTCTCAAGAGGTGCCGAGAACATGTCTTAGGTGGTGGGGCTACAGCTTGGATTTATCCAATTTAGGGAGACATAAGACATCAATCAATATATGTAAGCTGTACATTGGTTCCGTCTGGAAAGACAGGACAACTCCAAGTGGGGGAGAGGGCCTTCCAGATCAGAGGTAGATTCAAGAATTTTTTAGTTGGCAATTGGTTGAAAGAGTTGAGTTATTGCCTAAAGACCTAGAATCAATAGAAGGGAGGCTCTGGGTTAAAATAAGGGGTTGTGGAGACCAAGGTTCCCATTATGCAGATGGAGCCTCCAGGTAGCAAGATTCAGAATCGATTGTAAATGTTTCTTATCAGACTTAAAAAGAAAATGTGCCAGACTCTTGGTTGATTCTCTCCTGCATAAGGAAAAAGGCCTGGAAAGGGAAAGGGATTCTCTACAGAAGGCAGATTTTCCCCACAAGAGACAGCCTTGCAAGGCCATTTCAAGATATGGCAAATAAATGTACTTGGTGTTATAATATTTAGATTTCCTTTTTTATCTGTCATGTGAGGTTATGCCAGCGTCAGGTTGGAAAGTGAGCCACGTTACACAGGGTTAAACAAGACAGCTCTGATGAGACTTTATGGTTTGCTGGGGGGACTCCCTAGACCTCTTTGATATGAATTTGGACAAGAGAAGAAACAGGTCAGAGTTTAGGCCTCACATTGTTAATACCCTCACAGAGACAAAAGATTGAATTTATGAAACAAGAAGGAAATGCTATTTTTTAAAAAGAAGATCCTTCCAAGAAGCAAGTGTTCGCTGTCATAAAATTATTAGTCGATAGGACAGTCAGAAGGTAAAGGTGAAGGAATATTCCAAAATTTTGCATAAGAACCTGGAAATATAAAACAAGAAGAGGTAAGAAAATTAAAGGATCCATCCTGGAACCCAACTTCCAACGTGTAGGAGTTGCAGACAAAGAAAACAGATTGAATGGAGGGAGAAATTGTCCTAATATTAAAATTCTTCAGAAAACTGAAAACAAAGAAGATACTACAGGTTTTTAAAGGGAAATAAAGGAGAACGTTTATATGCAAATGAACAGAAATCAGAATAGTCCTGAATTTCTTAACAGCAATGCTAGAAATATTGCAGCTGTGAACAGTGTAGAGCCAAACCTTGTTAGCCTTCTAAAGGAAAATTACTCTCAAACTAGAATTGGGTTGACAAAGTATGAGATAAAATAACAGTTTTCAGATTTTAAATGCTTCACAAGTTTGCCTCCCTTGTATCTCTTCGCAGACATCACCAGGAGAACTTGCTGCAGGCACACAGCAGTGTGAGCCATGAAAGAGGAAGGCACAGGGTCCGGGAACGGGGGCCTGTCACAGGAGGGAAGCGACAGCAAGTTCCTTGAGAATTTGAAGGGAAGTCTTGTTACAGGATGGGGTCCTGATCCAGACCCCAAGAGAGGGTTCTTGGATCTCATACAAGAAAGAATTCAGGGCGATTCCACAGGGCAAAGCGAAAGCAAGTTTATTAAGAAAGTAAAGGAATAAAAGAATCGCTACTCTATAGACAAAGCAGCCCCAAGGGCTGCTGGTTGCCCATTTTTGTGGTTATTTCTTGATGATATGCTAAACAAGGGGTGGATTGTTCGTGCCTCCCCTTTTTAGACCATACAGGGTAACTTCCTGACATTGCCATGCTATTTGTAAACTGTCATGGGGTTGATGAGAGTATAGTAGTGAAGACAACCAGAGGTCACTCTCGTGGCCATCTTGGTTTTGGTGGGTTTTGGCTGCCTCCTTTACTGCCACCTGTTTTATCAGCAAGGTCTTTATGACCTGTATTTTGTGCTGACCTCCTCGCTCATCCTGTGACCTCGAATGCCTTAACCATCTGGGAGTGCAGACCAGTAGGCTTCAGCCTCATTTTACCCAGCTCCCATTTAAGATAGAATTGCTCTGGTTCACATGCCTCTGACAGTCCCAATGGTACAGCCAGTCCAGGGGCCATGGAGAGAGAACCACAAGAAAAAACCTAAAAACTGAAACAAAGAGAAAGTTACTCAATAGGTTACCTGATGTGTTTGTGCAGACAAAAGTTTTAGGGTACTTTTGGATAGTTGGGGGAAGACATAATGATGGATACAAAGAAAACTAAGCAGATTGTTTCCTAAAGGCAATTATAAACTCCAGGAAAAACAAAAGGTTGTGCAAAAAAGTAAATGATGCCATAAAATACTATATGGTATAGAGATAAACAATATTTATGTGACCATAATTACATAAATACTAAAAAACCACTTTATCAAAAATTATGATCAGTATATCAAGAGCATGTGGGAGAAGTCTATGTATGGAGGTGGTGTATTGCTCATAGTTCTGGAGTCTGGGAATTCCAAGATCAAATCTCCAGCAGATTTGATGTGTAGTGAAAGTCTACTTTCTGGTTCATACATAGGGCCTTTTTGATGTGTCCTCACATGGTAGATGGGATGAGGGGTCTCACTCAAGCCTTTTTTAGTAAGAGCACTAATCTTATTCATGCCCTCATGCCTTAATCACTCCCCAAAGTCCCCCCACCTTTTAATTTTTTATTTATTTATTTTTTTTGAGATAGAGTCTCGCTCTGTTGCCCAGGCTGGAATCCAGTAGTGCAATCTCGGCTCACTGCAACCTCCGCCTCCCAGGTTCAAGCAATTCTCCTGCCTCAGCCTCCCAAGTAGCTGGGACTACAGGCACGTGCCACCACGCCTGGCTAATTTTTGTATATTTAGTAGGCGACTAGTACCCCAAGGTGATGATATTAAAAGGTAGAGGGACTGGCTGGGCGCAGTGGCACATGCCTGTAATCCCAGCACTTTGGGGTGCTGAGGCGGGTGGATCATTTGAGGTCAGGGGTTCAAGATCAGCCTGGCCAACATGGTGAAATGCAATCTCTACTAAAAATACAAAAATTAGCCAGAGGTGGTGGCACTAGCCTGTAATCGCAGCTACTCGAGAGGCTGAGGCAGTAGAATCACTTGAGCCTGGAAGGCGGAGGTTGTGGTGAGCCGAGATCGCGCCATTGCACTCTAGTCTGCGTGACAGAGTGAGACCCTGTCTCAGAGAAAAAAAGAGGAAGGAAGGAAGGAAGGAAGGAAAAAAAAGAAGAAAGAAAGAAAGAAAGAAAGAAAGAAAGAAAGAAAGAAAGAAAGAAAGAAAGAAAGAAAGAAAGAAAGAGAAAGAGAGAGAGAGAGAGAGAGAGAGAGAGAGAGAGGGAGGGAGGGAGGGAGGGAGGGAGGGAGGGAGGGAGGGAAGGAAGGAAGGAAGGAAGGAAGGAAGGAAGGAAGGAAGGAAGGAAGGAAGGAAGAAAGAAAGAAAGAAAGGGAAAGAGAGAAAGAGAGAAAGAAAGAGAGAAAGAGAGAAAGAAAGAAAGAAAGAGAGAAAGAGGGAAAGGAAAGGAAGGAAGAAAGGAAGGAAAGAAGGAAGAAAGAAGAGAGAAAGAGAAAGAGAAAAACAAAAACATAAAGAGATAAAGGAGTAAAAATAAAAAGAAGTTTCCTCCGGAGAATATGAGTCCAGATTCAAAGATTCCATCAAGTGCCTAGTACAATAAATTGCAAAATGATAGATACCAGTTTGTATCCCCACTGGGAGCAGGAGCCAGTGGTAGAAAGCAGGGTAGGACACAGTATCTTTTTATTATCAACCTTGTATTAAAGTTTAACTTTTTATTTACTGTTGTACACATGTAAATTCAATTTAAAAAGTAACAAAAGGACAGTTTCCTACAGGGAAAAAAAGCATCAAAAGGCATTCATTGGAATACACACCCCAAAACCCTAGAGTGGCCTGCTTTTGGGTACAGCTGGATTCAGCAGCTCAAATGATGTCACCAAGACCTAGGGTGGCCAACTCAACCTCATTTGTCTGGGACTTTCACAGTTTTAACACTTAAATTTCTGCAGCTTGTGAAAACCCATAGCATATCTATCGTTATGGTCTGAATATTCATGTCCCCTCACCCCCTGCAAATTCGTAGGTTGAAATGTTAACCACGAAGGTGATGGTATTAAAAGGTGGGGGGAATTTGGGGAGTGATTAGGGCATGAGGACAGAGTCCCCATGAATGTGATTAGTGCTGTTATTTTAAAAAGACTCAAGCGAGTCCCCTCACCCCATCTACCATGTGAAGAAACACCTAAAAGGTGCTGTCTATGAACCAGTCCCAGGCAAACCACAGTGTCAGTCTCCTCGTCAGGGCCCCGTTTTCCTCTTCCTCTGATCTGCTTTCTCAGCATCAGCAGCATCGTGCTCAGATCCCCCGCAAAGTGGCCCTTCAGTAACATGGCGTGACTCTCCTGTCCCAGATGCTGACCACCACCGACTTCTCTGCTCCCTTTGAAGAGCATCTTACTCCAATTTTATTTTCAACCTCCCGCTTTTCACGTTTAAGTTTTTTAGTAAGTCTTCCTCAAAACCATTTTTTGGAAACAGGCCATCTATAAATCCTAAATAAATAAATGCCTCACTCTCCTTCCCACAGCTGTCATGGTGAGAGCAGAGCTCAGGGCGAGCTGGCAGCCTCCCTGATCAGTGGGGACCACCAGAGCACAGTGAAGTTTTTAGCCTAAATGATCAGGTTTGCTCATCTAGAGTGGCCAGAGAGCAGGAAAACGGCCAGATTTCCTCCTTATGCTGCACTCAGTGGATTACCAGTAAAGTCACCTGTTTTTATTTTAATTCATCCACATTCAGGTTTGGGCACGAGGCTCTTTCCCGGGTTCCATTTCAAGTTCTCTGATCATGAGGCCCCATGTTTTTGATGTTCAAGGCCTGGAGCAGAAGCCAAGAGGAGAAAAACAAATTGCTGATCTGTGGGAGTAGTATCTAGGTTCTCCCTTACCCGGGCAGCGGAACCATTCCAGCAGGCACAATAGTGCAGGAGCTAGCAGCAGGAACTGGGGTGGGACAAATCTGGCCTCAGACCCCTGCTCTGAGCTGTGAGTCCCTGGCAAGTTGCTGTCTCTGGGCCAATCCACTTTTCTCCTGGGCTGTTGATAAGCCATCCAGTGCCTTTGTGTGGGAGGAGGAAGGGTCCTACCTTTCTGGGTAGATGTGGCCCCACACGCAGCCTGCCCCAGGGAACCACAAACATCAGGAAGGGAAAAGTCCATTGCCACACAGCGTGTAGATTGTCAGCAGGGCTCAAGAAGAATAAGCATTAATTGTTGTCATGGGCAGGGGTGATGGGGATGAGGAGAAGCACACTGTCAGCTTTCTGTGTAGATGGAAAATTTCAAACGGACAGAGAAGTGAGTTTAACAAACACACCCACATGCCCACCACCAAAAGCAGCACAGGTTCACATTTTCACATTTGTTTCCGATTACTATAAAGTGTTGCTAAATAATAAACACAGCTACAACCCTATGTGATGCACTCATTTTCCAGGTGAGAATACTGAGGCTCAGAGAACACAGCACCAGCCCAAGGTCCATGAGTGAGAGTCCAGTTCTGACCAAGCTTCCTCCCACTTGCTGCTTGACCATGGGGCACTTCCTGCCCCTCTCTCAGCCTCAGTTTTCCCATCTGTGGAGTGAGGGGTATGTGAGTGCTGAACTGGATGCTCTCCCAGGACCCTGCGCAGCTCAGCTGGGCTGCCCCAAGTTTCCAGCTCTCTATCCAGCAGCCAGAACAGTCTCAGTGGGATGTGGCCAGGCCACCCTCCAGAGTGTGGTCATACTGGCTGCCTGCCGCTCTCAGATGCAGTCCCTTAACTGTGTCAGCCCAGCATGCTTTTGTCTCCCTGCCCAAAAGCCACTTAACAGTTGCACATGTGTAAAGAACAGGAGGCACAGGGAAGATGGTGTGGTGGTAGTGATGATGGTGATAGTGATGGTCGTGATGATAGTAGTGGTGGTGATGGTGGTGATAAGTAATGGTGATAATGGTGGTGTTGGTGATGTTGGTGGTTATGATGATGATGGTGGTGGTGGTGGTGATGATGATGGTGATAGTGGTAGTGATGGTGGTGGTGGTGATGCTGGTGGTAGTGGTGATGATGGTGATAGTGGTGATGGTGATGGTGGTGGTGGTGGTGATGATGATGGTGATGATGATAGCGGTGGTGGTGCTGATAAGTCATGGTGATGTGATGGCGATAGTGGTGGTGTTGATGATGGTGGTGATGTTGATGGTGGTAGTGGTGGTAGTGATGGTGGTGGTGGTGGTGATAATGATGTTGATAGTGGTGGTGATGATGGTGGTGGTGATAATAATGGTGGTAGTGGTGGTGATGGTGGTGGTGATAATGATGGTGATAGTGGTGGTGGTAATGATGGTGATGATGACAGTGGTGGTGATGATGGTGGTGGTGATAATGATGTTGACAGTGGTGGTGATGATGGTGGTGATAATGATGGTGATAGTGGTGGTGATGGTGGTGGTGGCAGTGGTGGTGATGATGGTGGTGGTGATAATGATGGTCATAGTGGTGGTGATGGTGGTGGTGATGATGGTGATGATGATAGTGGTGGTGATGGTGGTGGTGGTGATAATGATGTTGATAGTTCTGGTGATGA
The DNA here is from genome assembly GCF_047675955.1 of Chlorocebus sabaeus. NCBI lineage: Eukaryota > Metazoa > Chordata > Mammalia > Primates > Cercopithecidae > Chlorocebus > Chlorocebus sabaeus. The sequence continues at coordinate 7,014,769 of NC_132905.1, read as the reverse complement.
TGGTGGTGGTGATAATGATGTTGATAGTGGTGGTGATGATGGTGGTGGTGATAATAATGGTGGTAGTGATGATGATGGTGGTGGTGATAATGATGGTGATAGTGGTGGTGGTAATGATGGTGATGATGACAGTGGTGGTGATGATGGTGGTGGTGATAATGATGTTGACAGTGGTGGTGATGATGGTGGTGATAATGATGGTGATAGTGGTGGTGATGATGGTGGTGATAATGATGGTGATAGTGGTGGTGATGATGGTGGTGGTGATAATGATGGTGGCAGTGGTGGTGATGATGGTGGTGGTGATAATGATGGTCATAGTGGTGGTGATGGTGGTGGTGATGATGGTGATGATGATAGTGGTGGTGATGGTGGTGGTGGTGATAATGATGTTGATAGTTCTGGTGATGATGGTGGTGGTGATAATGATGGTGATAGTGGTGGTGATGATGGTGGTGTTGATAATGATGGTGATAGTGGTGGTGATGATGATGGTAATAGTGGTGGTGGTGGTGGTGATGATGATGGTAATGGTGGTGGTGGTGGTGATGATGATGGTGATAGTGGTGGTGGTGGCGGCGATAACGATGGTGATGGTGGTGGTGGTGATAATGATAGTGATAATGGTGGTGATAGTGGTGGTGATGATGCTGGTGTTGATAATGATGGTGATAGTGGTAGTGATGGTGGTGTTGGTGATGGTGGTGGTGGTGATAATGATGGTGATAGTGGTGGTGATAATGATGGTGATAGTGGTGGTGAGGATGGTGGTGGTGGTGATAATGATGGTGATAGTGATGGTGATGATGGTGGTGTTGATAATGATGGTGATAGTGGTAGTGATGGTGGTGTTGGTGATGGTGGTGGTGGTGGTGATAATGATGGTGATATTGGTGGTGAGGATGGTGGTAGTGGTGATAATGATGGTGATAGTGGTGGTAGTGGTGGTGGTGGTGGTGATAATGGTGATAGTGGTGGTAGTGGTGGTGGTGGTGGTGATAATGATGGTGATAGTGGTGGTGATAATGATGGTGATAGTGGTGGTGAGGATGGTGGTGGTGGTGATAATGATGGTGGTAGTGGTGGTAGTGGTGGTGGTGGTGGTGATAATGGTGATGGTGGTGGTGGTGGTGATAATGATGGTAATAGCAGTGGCGATGGTGGTGGTGGTGGTGATATTGATGGTGGTGGTGGTGGTGATATTGATGGTGGTGGTGGTGGTGATATTGATGGTGGTGGTGGTGGTGATATTGATGGTGGTGTGGTGGTGGTGGTGATGATGAACTTAACAGTGATGATGGGGACAGTGGTGCTGGTGGTATTGCTGGCAGTACTAATGGTGAGGATGATTTAACAGTACCCATACTCACTGTGAACCAGGTACTCTTTCTTTAAAATTTTTTTAGGTTACTAATTCTTTCCACTCACTCTTGCTGTCATCTTATGAACCAAATACTCTTCTAAGCACTCCACATATTAACTTACTTAATTCTCACCATACTCCTATGAGGTTAAAAATGATTATAAGCCCGATTTTACATGTGAGAGGACCACAATAGAGAGGTTGTCACTTGCTCAAGGTCATACAGCTAGTTAGAATCAGGACATAAGCCCAGGCAGCATGTGTGCGTACTCAGTCCAGATGGCAGGCAGGCGGCCATCAAAGACGGGGCTGCAGGGGGGCATGGGGGCCCAGGACAACATTTGTGATTCAGTAAGTGAAGAGAGAAGGCTACAAAAATTGAGTATAATCCCTTTTGTATTAAAACAACAACAAAACGATGTAAGTATGGACAGAACAAAAAGTCTAGAAATAAGTATAGCTAAAATCCAGTGGAAGCAGAAGGTCGGATTTAAGGACAATTTTTTTTTTTTTTTTTTTTTTTTTTTTTTTTTTTTTTTTTTTTTTTTTTTTTTACCTTTTCCTGTGTGCTTTTCTTTATTTCCAAATCTAGGACAAAGAATGATAAATGTGAACAAAAGAAGCATTCTGATGATGAGCTGTGGGCAGCCAGAGAAATGCTTAAGCCACGATATTGAAGGTGAGCACCCTTCAATATCCCTGTCCCTGAAGCAGGGACAAGGAGGTCACAGCTGGGCAAGGCTGGGAGGAGGAGTTCACAGGGCCCACTCTGGCTGAGGACATGGCGGCAGAGGCAGCAGCAGGTGTCTGTGCACCGTGGCTTTGGTTGGGTGTCACATACCAGGTGTGCCAGGCTCCACCACTGCTGCCATGCCTGCACAATCAGACGTGGAGCCTCTTGGACTATTTATACCCCTTGGAACATCAGCAGGCCAACCAGGGAGCAAAGACCTTCACAACACGTCCAAGGCCCACAGCTGCTACCCCTCCTTGCCCAGGGCTTCCGTGAGGACCTGCTAAGTGTTATCAGCGCACCCACTCCACAGATAAGAAGCCGTGCCTGGCCCCACTAATGGTATTATTTTAGGGACCACTCAAAGGACAGGCCAGGATTGGGGCCTGGGTCATCTGTCATTCCTTCCTTCACCGACACACTAAATAAGGGTCAAACAGAGACCAGCACTTGTTTACAGGGCTGGAGGGGCTCTGCCAAGCCGGGATATCATCCTCCCCAGAGACTGCTGGGAAAGGCATTTGCTCAGAGCAGCTATTTCTGTACCACTCACAGCACCTCTCGGTGACCCACCCACAGGTCGGGGTGACCTTGCAAGGTGGAAGGACAAAGACATTACTGCCTAACTCTTGGCAAGAGGGAATGTATACGATGGCTTATGCTAAGATCTCCCAAAATAGAGACCACAGATCTGGATTCTGTTAGGAAGGGTCAGAGCTCAAATATGTAATTTCTCTGCTGGCTTTAGCATTCGAAACCATTTTTATTCAGCATTTATTTTTCTTTTTTTTCGAGATGGAGTTTTGCTCTTGTTGCCCAGGCTGAAGTTCAATAGCACAATCTTGGCTCACTACAACCCTTCCGCCTCTTGGGTTCAAGCGATTCTCCTGCCTCAGCCACCTGAGTAGCTGGGATTACAGGCATATGCCACCACGCCTGGCTAATTTTGTATTTTAGTAGAGATAGGGTTCTCCATGTTGGTCAGGCTGGTCTCGAACTCCCGACCTTGGGTGATCTGCCCATCTTGGCCTCCCAAAGTGCTGGGATTACAGGCGTGAGCCACCACGCCCAGCCCAGCATTTCTATAATTTAATTGTGTTAGATATACACCACTGAGGGTCAAGTACGAGGGTGTGGACCTTGGAGCAAATTGTGTCCAAAGTCACCACCCACCATCCATCTCCACCTTCACCCCCACAGATATCCCCTGCCAACACACACGCATGCGCGCACACACACACATAAACGTTTCCATCCATCTCCACCTTCACCCCCACAGATACCCCCTGCCAACACACACGCATGCGTGCACACACACACACAAACGTTTCCATCCATCTCCACCTTCACCCCCACAGATACCCCCTGCCAACACACACGCATGCGTGCACACACACACACATAAACGTTTCTTGGGAATTATTTAGTCTGTTACTCAGTGACTTGCTTGTGGCATTAAACAATGATGTGAGTTTGAGCAAACATGCATCTAAGGTCAGATTCATCACACGTAATTTCTTTCCTAAAGCCACTTCCTTTTCTAGAACAAAAAAAGAGCAGAGGAAACAGCTACAGGGTTTGGGATGAGGGTCAGCAGGTAAGGCCACTGCTCTGTGGGGGGGAAACGTGCTCCTGGGCACACCTGAGAACGCTTTTCACTGATGACCCGAAGATGCCGCCCAGCACTACCAAAGGGGCCAATCAGATGAAGCCTACCCACAAGCCCCCGACTGTAACCTTGACCTGAAAGTGGGAGGCCCAGAAGACCAGGGTTAAGCCCTCCCCAGGGTCACTCAACTGTGAGGGGCAGAGCCCACGTGTCCTGATTTCCAGCTGGTAACAATAATGACATTTCTTCATCAAAACACGTCAGATAAGCTCTGCTGTGTGCCAAATCCTGTGCTGGGAACTGGGGACACACAGTGACCAAAGGAAAGTTGCTCCTCTCCAGCAGTGGAGACAGACAAGCTGTCTTCCGTGAGGCATTCCATCATTGGATGGCAATCAGCATTAAGGAAAGAAAGCAAGTGACACAGGAAAAGAGACCGCCAGGAGGAGACTCAGGGGTCAACAGGGGCCAGAAGACTCTGGGCGGCGTGACTTTGGACAAAGGCCTCAAGGAGCCGAGGGAGTAGCCCTGCAGCTGTCTGTAGAAACTGTATTCCCAGTCCCAGAACCAACCCTCATTCACCAACCTGGAAGCTCTCTGAACCCCTTTGTTCAGGGAGGGATCCGCGTGACTGATTGAATCTTTAGCCATTGGTGATTAGATCAACCTTCAGCCTCTCTCCCCTCCCCAGGGCCAGGAGTTGGGACTGAAAGTTCCAACCCTCTAATCACAGGGTTGATTCCATTGGCCATTCAAGGGTTACCTGATTAGCATAAACTCAGGTATGGTCAGGAGGAGATTGGTCTGAATGACCATCGACGCTCCCATCACCCACTCTGGGGGAATTCCAAGGGTTTTAGAAACTCTCTGCCAGGACCAAATATTTGTTTTTTATGATATCACACCTTGCACAAAAGACTTTGCAGGTGTGATGGAGTTCAGGATCTTGAGATGAGGAGACTATCCTGAAATATGTGGGTGAGCCCCATGTCATCACAGGGTTCCCGTAAGACAGTCAGAGAGAGACATGACAAGACTGTGGGGAGCAGAGGTCTGAATGAGAGCGAGTGGGGAATGCTTCAGTGCTGGCTGTGAAGATGGAGGGAGAGGCTGTGAGCCAGAGTACAGGGGCCCGAAAGCCTGGACAAGGGAAGGTTTCTCGGAGCTTCTGGAAGAAGCCAGCTCTTCTGAGACGTCTGACCTTAAAAGAATAAATATGTGTCATTCTAAGGTACTAAGTCTGTGATCATGTATTACAGCAGTCATAGGAAATGAAGACTGGGGTGGAGGGGGCAGACATAATGCCAGTGGGGAGTGGGGGGTGTCGTGTACGGCCCTTCTGGTGATTTTACCCGAATGAGGTGGGAGCCCTTGGAAGGCTTTGAGCAGAGGACCCTAAGTGTCATTGGATCACGGTAGCAGCTTCAATAAGCCAGCTCTGTGATAAAGGTTCTGCTGACATCACCTTAATGAATGACCCCAGCAACCTTAGGAGGTTATTATGGCTGTGCCCATTTTACAGAAGAGGAAACTAAGGCTTCAAGGAGCTACGTGACATGCCCACGGTCACTCAGCTCACAAGAGGCTCTAAATTCTTCTTTTAAAAGGACACACAAGGTCCTTTGTCTGGTGGCCCTGTTTGTCATAGACGTTTCCCTTCAATAAATTCACAGCTCTCCATGCCCCTTCCCAGCCTCCTGCAGATCCCTGCAGCTTTCATAAGGAGGCAGATGCTGGCAGACCACAGGCTCATGATGGCCAGCCCGGCAGGCTGGATGTCACTGGGGTCTCCAGGAGGCAGCACAGGGCTCAACCCCAACTCCTTCACTTGTCCACCTGAGGATCCTTGAGTAAGTGGACCCCACCCCTCGAAACCCCCTGCTTCGCCCCAGACCCCAGCCTCCAGCCTCATTGTTGACTCCAACTTCTCTGATGCAGTGGTTCTCAAATGGGGGTAATTGTGTCCCCCAGGGGACATGTGGCAATGTCTGGGGGATGTTACTGGTATCTGGTTGGTAGAAGCCAGGGCTGCTGGTAAACACTTTACAATGCACAGGATGTCCCCACACAAACAATGCTTCAAACCCTAACGTCACTAGTGCAAACGGTGACTTCCGGAACCTCTCCAGCTTCACTGCCTTTCCCCAGAAAGGGTCCCCTCTGGCTTTCCCTTGGGGTCTCCCTCATCCCTTTAGCCTTGGGGACATTTTACATGGATTCCGTGCACTCCGCCTTACACGGCTTTGTACATTCCCAGCCCCTTCTCTTCCACCTTCCCAGTTGGTCCTAATTTGAGCCAATTTTGTTTCCTACAGGGATTCTTTGTTAATCTTTTTGTTTTGTTTTGTTTTTGTTTTTGTCTTACCCTGTCGCCCAGGCTGGAGTGCAGTGCTACAATCATGGTTCACTGCAGCCTTGAGGACCAATGATCCTTACCTCTCAGCCTCCCAAGTGACTGGGATTACAGATACATACCACCACACTCAGCTAATCTTTGTATTTTTTGTAGAATGGAGACTCACTAGGTTGCCCAGGCTACTTTGTTTTTGTTTTTGTTTTTGTTTTTTGAGAGTTTTTCTCTTGTTGCCCAGGCTGGAGTGCAATGGAGCCATCTCAGCTCACTGCAACCTCCGCCTCCGGGATTCAAGTGATTCTCCTACCTCAGCCTCCCAAGTAGCTGGGATTACAGGCGTGCACCACCATGCTCAGCTAATTTTTATATTTTTAGTAGAGACGGGGTTTCACCATGTTGGCCAGGCTGGTTTTGAACTCCTGACCTCAGGTGATCCACCCGCCTCAGCCTCCCAAAGTGCTGGGATTACAGGCGTAAGCCACCTCGCCCAGCCTACTTTGTTAATATTCTACCTGACACCCGCCATTGCCTGAGGGCTTCCTTGATGATGTACTCACGAGCCTGTCCAGGCAGGGGCCACATCATCCCAGAGCCCAGAGCCCCTCCCTCCTCACCGTGGAGCCCGGGCCCCCTCCCTCCTGACCCCAGCGCATCCTTCTGCCCAGAACACTGCCTGCAGCTCGCAGGTGCTCAAGACTGACTTGTTGAACGATGACCGTGACAGACACCACATTGGATTCTGAGTCCTTGCTCTGTCCATCGGGCACAGGACCAGCTAGAGAATCTGCAGGGCCCAGGGCAAAATGAAAATGTGGGACCCTTGTTCAAAAGGTATGAATAAATTCAAGACAGCAACAAAAAAAGCGTGAAACCAGACTCCAGGCCCTCCTGAGCGCAGAACCTGAGGGCCTCTTGGCCGGCCAGTAGTTTGCACCTGTCTTCCAACTCGGGCTGCCAGTGTGGGCTGGTGATCTGTGGACACCCTCAGTCCTCACACCAGCCTCCAAGCCACTCAGAGCTGGGAAAGCTCTGGGCATTGCATTCTGCAGAGTCACAGGCCTGAGACCCGGCCCCGTCTTGTCCACCATGAGAGCCATGTCTGAGAGGGGCTGGGAGAAGCATCGAGATTCAGTCAAGGGACCGTGGCTCTTCCAGCCCAGGTGCACGCTGCTTCTGTCCAGACGGCTGCATCCACTCCAAAGCTTTGCAGAGTTCGGTGTTTCTCCTCTTCTATTTTTATTTCCTCAAATCTGAGACCAAGAGAGATCAGCTCCAGAGTCCTGGAGGGGTCTAAGCCAGGAGGAATTGATCCACAAGCAATGTGAGTGTCCTTGTCAGGGATAGATGGGTGCCAACTCCAGTGTGGGCTAGGCCCCGACAAGAGCTGGGTCCTGTGAGAGAGGGTCCGTCCTGCCATCAGATACCCCGGCCTGGGGCTGGCCAGGGCCCCCTCTACACTGCCCCAACCTGGAGGAGTTGTTTCCACTGACGCTTGTGTGAACAGCGCCCCCTGGGGTTGTGAGGACCCAGCCCAGCAAAAGGTTAAAGGTCCTGTTTGGTCTATAGAGGCAAGGGCAGTTAGTGGCGCAGCTCTCAGGTTTGTGAGCGTTCAGTGAATGAGATCAAGTGTGAAGCACTTGTTATGCCTTGAGCAGGGTCCTTGGCCCAGAGGGAGGGCTCAGAAGCTTGTACTGTGTTTTGCAAAGATTCAGACCGGTCATCCATCCTCCTTCCCAGCCACACGTAGGATAACTGGGGTGACAAGTGACTCTATGAAGAACTGGGGGCCTACAGATAACAATGCCAAGCACATAAAACTCAGGCCTCAAATTGCTCAGATGGGGTGGGGGGATTCTTAGTGGGAGGCCCCTGGATTCCACTGCAGTCCCTGTTGTTTTATTTTGCACCTCGTCTGTACCAGGTACTTTATTCTTAGTGCAACCTGCGGTGTGTAGTGTAGCTTAGGTACTGTGGGAAGCAGAATTCTAAGAGGGCCTCAAAGATTTCTGCCCTCCATATAATCTCCACCCCGTGAGTGAATACAGTGGTATTGCTCTCCAAAGTAAAGGGATTCTGCGTATGTAACTTAGGTCCCTAATCAACTCACTTGGAGTTAAGCAATGGGAGATGATCCTGGGTGGGTCTGACCTCATCAGGCGAGTCCTTACAAGAAGTAAGAGATATTCTCCCACTGGCTTTGAAGGATTCGCTACCAAGTTGCAAGAAGGCCACATGGAAGGGAACTGAGAGAAGCCTCAGAAGCTGGAAGGGACTTGGTTGACAGCCAGCATGAAGATGGGGCCTCAGTCCTACAATTCCAAGAGACTGAGTTTGGCCAAAACATGAATGAGCTTGGACAAAGACCCTGAGCTGCAGATAAGAACACAGTGCTGACATCTCATATTTAGCTTTTGTAGGATCCTGAGCAGAGAACCCAGCGAGGCCATACCTGCACTCCTGATCCGTGGAAATTGTGAGAATAAATGGGTGTTGCTTTAAACCACTAAGTCCATCGTAACTGTTATAATCATAGGAAACTAATACAGATAGGTAATTGCCAATTGCCAGAGTCTTTAAAATTCTGCTGGTAATAGGACTTGGACTTCTGATTTTTGGCTGTGCTTAGTGTCACTCAGAATAAAAACCTATAGTTCCCAGTCTCCCTTGTAGCTATGTGTGACTGCGTTTGTGCTAAATGAGAGGTAAATGGACTTTTTGTGTCTCGTCTTTGGGTTGGCTGCTTAAAGAAAGCGCACAAACCTAGAACACAGATGATATGGTCTGGCTGTGTCCCCACCCAAATCTCATCTTCAATTGTAACTGCCACAATTCGCACGTGTCGTGGGAGGAACTTGGTTAGAAGGTGATTGAATTATGGGGTTGGGTCTTTCGCGCACTGTTTTTTTGGTAGTGAATGAGTCTCATGAGATCCGATGGTTTTAAAAATGGTAGCTTCCCTGCACAAGCTCTCTCTGCTGCCAGTCATGTAAGACATGACTTGCTCCTCCTTTCCTCCTGCCATGATTTTGAGGCCTTCCCAGCCACGTGGAGCTGAAAGTTCATTAAGCCTCTTTCTTTTGTAAATTTCCCAGGTTAGGTATGTCTTTATCAGGAGCATGAGAAGAGACTAATACAACAGATATGACTGGCGTTCCAACAGCCATCTTGGACCATGAGGTGGGTTGTGAGGATGAAGCCGTGAATTAAGACAGTAGAGCAGAAAAGTAGGAGCCTAGATCCTTAGGGTCAGAGTAAGACAACTACTGTCCTATCTTTGGATGGCTGACCTCCAGACTTCTTTTAGATGAGACAAAAACTTTTATCTTCTTTAAGCCACTATTATTTGGGTTTTTTCTGTTATATGCAACTGCTGTTAAATATCCTAAGTATGGGTAGGCACCACACCCATGTCACAGATGAGGAAACTGAGGCACAGAGAAAGTGATAAGTTGCCCAAGATGGAGGTCCCACAGCTGACTAAGTAACCGGGTCGGGCTCTGAGCTGGAACCAACCCTGGCCCCTCTGCCCAGCACGTGCTGCCTCTTGCCTAGTGGCATGAGAATTCTCCTTTGTCCCAGATAAATAAGAAGGTGGCAGATGTCTTCCCCAGAGGAAGTGCGTGTCCTCTCAGCTGCCTCCACATGCAACCTTGACTGGGTACCACTTCCCACTCTAAACACCGTACAGAGTGGGCTTGTGCGCCCGTCCCATGGCCAGTCTCTGCAGAGCAACCTCCCAGGACGAGGAGAAGGAAGAGGGAGCAGCTTGATTGGTGGAAAGTGGGATTGGAACGCTGCTGCCTCCTGGTACCCTTAACCCTCCCCACCGTGGCTTCCCCTGATCTCCACATTTCCAATGGCCCCCGGTGCACTTTGGATGAAACCCAGGGTCCCTCTGTGGCCCTCAACGCCATGCACAACCAGCCTGCTCTCTCCCTGCTGACGTCCTGCCTGCCTCCCTGTGCCGCAGCCTCGTGGCCTTCCCGCTGTTCCTCCCGCCTGCCACCCCAGGGCCTTTGCACACACTCCTCCCCCAGGTGGAAGAGCTCTTCCCTGCAGTGCCCCCACCCCTGTCACAGCCCACTGTGGCCTGCATTCAGGTCTTAGCTGAAACGGCCTTCCTCAGGGTCCGTCTCTGACCACCCTATCCTCCCTGTCACCCCACACGCTGTGGCTTCCCGACACACGTCATTCCTTGGCATTAAATGGCTCAGTCAGGTCTGGCTTCTCCACTAAACACGGTAGACACAGTGCTTGGGCCCATGGGACTTTCAGGGACCCACAAACACATTTTAATGTCCTTTAAAATCAGAGCAAATGAATATAACTCTGCCTGGTTGATATTCATCTTTATGCCAACACAGTAAAAAATAACAATTTGTCTTATTTCCAGATGGACGAGGGGCCGCAGTCATCCTGGCATGGGGCTGGGTCCTGTTTGCTTGCTATGTCCTCTGATTGGGACCCACTTCCCCGAGTGCAGACACCTGTTACCTGTACCTACTGCCCGCCATGGTGCCTGGTGCACGGTGGACACACAATGAATTAGTGAATGAGCAGATGAAGAATGAACACTTCCAGCCAAAGAGGAAGCTCGTGCTGTCCCCAGAGCCCACTCTGCTCCTAGAAAGGGCATCGCATCACAGTTTGGCTGCCCCAAGCCACCGTGGTCATCCTTATTTATGGCCACCTGCTCCTGGATAGAGGACCCTGGCCTGGAGCGCCCGTCCATCCGCATCTCCCCTCGCGGAGAGCGCCTCCAGTAGCGCACATGAGAAGGGTTGGAGCTGGTGGGAAGCTGAGGTTGGGCTCCCGCAGCTCCTCCTCTAGCTGTGGGTGCTTCAGAGTTCACTCTGCCCAGCATGGGCAGCAGTGGTGGCACCAACCAGGAACAGTGAGGACCAACTGAGGCTGGATGGAGAAGCTCTGAGAGGCCCAAGAACCCTGTGGTGGGAAAAGGAGAGGGTCTCGTGATGGATTGAATGGTGGCCTCAAAAAAGATATGCCCATGTCTGAATCCCCCAACCTGTGAATGTGCCCTTACTTGGAGAGAGGTTCTTCACAGATATTATTAAGGATCTACAGGAGGAGGTCATCCTGGGTTATCTGGGTGGACCTTAAATCCAATGACAGGTGTTCTTATCAAAGGCACACAGAGGGCCAGGCGCTGTGGCTCAAGCCTGTAATCCCAGCACTTTGGGACACCGAGGTGGGCAGATCATAAGGTCAGGAGTTCAAGACCATCCTGGCTATCACGGTGAAACCCCGTCTCTACTAAAAATACACACACACAAAAATTAGCCAGGCATGGTGGCGGGCGCCTGTAGTCCCAGCTACTCAGGAGGCTGAGGCAGAAGAATGGCGTGAACCCGGGAGGCAGAGCTTGCAGTGAGCCGAGACTGTGCCACTTCTCTCCAGCCTGGGTGACAGAGACTGACTCTGTCTCAAAAAAAAAAATAAAAATAAAAAAGAAAGAAAAAAAAAGGCATACAGAGGAGCGACGGAGAAGGCCATGTGCCATGTGTAGACAGAGGCAGAAATTGGGATGATGCAGTCACCAGCCCAGGAACACCTGGAGCCACTAGAGGCTGGAAGAGGCTGGGAAGGGTCCTCCCTGAGAGGCTCCAGAGGGAGCACAGCCCTGCTGACACCTGGGTTTTGGATGGCTGCCCTCCAGAGCCACAGGAACGAATCGGTGCTGTTTTAAGCCAGCAGTTGGTAGCGATTGCTTATGGCAGCCCCAGAAAACTCACATGCTCAGTGTCTCCAAAAGATCTGAATAGAGGGCAGGACTCAAAACATGCCAGTGAGAATCCACTCTATAGATGGCCCCGGTGAGCACTGCTAACCCTCCCAGCCACCCAGCATGGTCCATACACTGTTGTCACCAGGCGATGGAGGAGAAGACAGAGGGAAAGGACTACTCATGTGCAGCATCCACGGTACAGCAGGCTGGCCATCAGCCCCACCCACCAGGGAAGCTAAAGCTCAGCATCAGTGCACACTGAGGAAGGCCCTCAGGCAGTTTGGAAACAGGAGGGAGGCCGAGCCCTGAGCAATGGTCCAGCGACTCAGTCGTCAGGGCCCGACACACAGGACTGGGGACGCACATTGGGAGGCTCAGAACTGCCAGCCAGGAATGCCCACGTTTCTCCAGCAGCCCCGGGAGATTCCAGCTCAGGAAAGCCTGGGGTTGAGCCCAGGTTTTGAGGTTCAAATTTCACTTCCAGTAACTATTAGCTGGGGGACTTTGAGTAAATTCCTTCACCTCTCTGTGCCTGACAGTGAGCGGGACTGAGAAGAGAGGCAACAAGAAAATGCTCCAGGGGGGAAATGAGCAAGAGAGGTGGAAACCAGGAGGATGGAAGGTAAAGAGGAAAGGTGAGGCCATTTGTGGTGCTACAGCCACAGACGCACATGCCTGCAGGGCCTGCCCAGGGGGCCAAACAGGAAAGTGGGACAGCGGTGACAAAATAATGTTTGTCCTTTCCAAAGTGCCCGGCTCTCCCAGGCTACCCTCTAGTTTCCTGCTCTTAATAGGGACATTAGGGACATGGATGCACATAAATCGGCATCTACAATTTTAAAAACAGCAACTGACATTCACCCTTTTGTAAGAGAGGCGATAGGGAGCAGTAGAGACTGAGCACCAGCTGTCCCTCTGCAGCCACCCAGAGCGGCCACATGTGTGTGGGGCCCAGAGTGGCCAGGCCTGCCGATTCTCAAGAGAAGCCAGATTTGGGGGGTTTTTCTTCACCCGCATCTTCTGATACTCAAAAACATGTTGGCGATGGATGCACGTTTTAATACACGGATAAACACCATGCCAGGGAGTCAGACCCATGTGGAGGCCACATCTGGACCTCCGGTGTGTGGCTCTGGTCTTCAGCCTGGAAAATAGAACAAACGCTAAACTGCTCATCTGGACAATGGCAGGAGGGTCTGGAAATCACAAGGGTTGGACTTGTGAGGAGCAGCCGTTTTATTTCGGGCAATAGGGGAAGAATGGACAGCCTGTCCAAGTATCAGGCTGGGATTCCAACAACAGACATCAGGTGACCTGAGTGTGCACTTCAAAGTGGAAAGGCGTCCAAAATGCTGCTCCACACTACACGGCCGAGTGCTGCTCCATGCTCGGCGAGGCACCTCCGCCAGGCCTGCTGGGGGCCGTCCACATCCACAGCCGTGCTCCAGCAGCTGCTCCCAACCGCCCCAATCATTGGCACTGGACAGTGTCAGCTCCGGGGCCGGCACTGGTTTAAAGTTTTGGGTGTGCACCTCCTGCCCTTTTTCTCTCTGTGCTGCCTCTATTTTATTGGGATGACTAAATCTTTCAACTATGTTAGCAGTAAACACAGCTAATTTACCCCCTGCCTCTTTGAAACAGCTGCTGACAGCTGCACTGTAATTCAATCAAGGACCTTTGTAGTGGAGCCTCTACCAAATTCACATGTGTTGTTTGGTTCCATCTCTCCTGCCCAGAGCCCCACACAGCTGCACCAAATATTGACGAGCGCCCACTTGCCCCCAAGGCCTGAATGCTAAACAGTGTGTTCACGGTGGAGGCGAAGGCAGGGAGCTCTCAGCAGTGTGAGAGAACTTCAGTGTCCAGGAACTGAGAGAAAAACACAACACACACAGACACAGGCCAAAGAACCAGAACCAAACGTCTCCTTTTATTGCAAAGTCAAACCCTTTTTATTTTGTCTATTTATACAGAATTTTCACTAAAGACTGTTCGACGCAACAGCCATGAGTACATTGGTCCAACCATTAATAAATAGTCTTAAATAAGAAAACAAACAGGTTGAAGGAAAGCAAGCTCGCCATCCTGAACGAGGGATTAAGGGGTGGGGGATTCAAAAGAGCTTTGGATGGAAATAAATAATCTCTTTGCTTTGTAACAACTATTTACAGGCTTAAATGTACAAATGATGCTAACCAGAGGCTGGTTGGGTCAGTAAGTGGTGAGAAAACCTGCACCAAGAGGGATCACACAAAAAGCCCCAGCTCTGCCAGCAAATGAAACCAAACATAACAAAAAATACTCCTCCCCAGTGACTAGAGAGTGGAGGCTGCAGCCCAAGCTACTAAAGAAGAAAAACATCAAGGAAAAGAAAAACAGAGCCCCGGTGTTTCCAGGAACTGTCTGAGTCAAGATGGAGAAACAGTCCCCCACAAGACCGGGTTCCACATGGCCACAGTCTCGGATCACCTTGCTTCCTTTACAGATGCGGAAAACGTTTGTAGACAGTGTAGCCCTCCCCCAGGCCTTGTGTTTGTGGCCGTAGGCTGACTGCGTACTATTTATGGGACTCACCAGCCAAGGCAAGGTGGGCTTACACCAAGAGCCATGTCAGAAATGCCACCTCCAAATCGGGACACTTGGTTAGGATGTTACCCTCAACAAGGCTTCTGTTTGCAATGTGAGTCCAGCACATCCTGCACCCATCAGACCTCCTATTATGCCATCTCCCCCTTACTTCAAGGAGCAAATTTGTTTGCAGAGACTTCTGATCAGGGTCTGCAAATGAAGAGACAGCCACGGGTACCCCTGCCAGGGCCAGCCTTGGAATGCCGCTGCAGACAAAGACCAGAGGGTCCACTGGGAGGATGTGCAGTACCCCTGCTCACCCCACTCCCATGGAGAACTAGGCTTCATTGGTGCTTCCTTTTTTTTTTTTTTCTTTTGAGATGGAGTCTCGCTTTGTCACCCAAGCTGGAGTGCAGTGGGGTGATCTCGGCTCACTGCAACCTCCACCTCCTGGGTTCAAGCGATTCTCCTGCCTCAGCCTCCAGAGTAGCTGGGATTACAGGCGCATGCCACCATGCCCAGCTAATTTTTGTATTTTTAGTAGAGATGGGGTTTCACCATGTTGGCCAGGCTGGTCTCAAACTCCTGACCTCAAATGATCCGCCCATCTCAGCCTCCCAAAGTGCTGGGATTACAGGCATGAGCCACCACGCCTGGCCCATTGGTGCTTCTTAACAACAGGGTCGAGTTGCAAGTTCCATCCTACTTGCTGTCCTTGTACCCTCTGCAATTTCACATGGATTTACTACCACTGGGGCGAGCTGAAAAGCCAATTCCAAATGTCTGCAGGTGTTTCACACACCTAGTTTCATTTCTGCCACTGCAAATCCAGCTGAACAACAGAACATATTTTTCCTCCAAAGGTCAACACACAACCCTCCTCCGAGCAGACATTTGCTCTTTCCCCTCCCACTAGATCTTGGATTTGGGCAAACCTCGGTAAACACTGGACCTCTGCAAGCCTCAGAATGAAACCTGTAGGGAATGGAGAGGGACCTCCCCGCCCTCCACATGACACAGCTTCTGTTTATGCATCAGGATAAACCGAGAAATGGGGATAAATTGTTTAGGAAAATATATCTGTAACATCCTAACCATTTTCATTCATTCGTTTTATTGTGACATTTATTACAGGAACTTCCGGGTCAATTTTCCTTTCGCACAGACACCAATGTGCCCACCCCTTGCCACGCCCCCTTCCTCCCACGGCTGGGTGGCCTGGCTGGCGGGCCCTCATAATTACCTCTGGAAACGAGTCCGTGCATGGCTGAGACTTCCCAGCCAATGACCTGGCCCAGCCATTTTTCTTTATGTGTGTTTTTTTTTCCCCTGCTAGGTTTTGCCTGTACAGCTTGTAGGATCTTGTTCATTGGATGAAAAATTGATCAAAAGCCATATGCTGCTCACGTTTCCTAATACTCTTGCACCTTTAAAGTTGAGGATAGGGAAGGAAAGGTCTCACAAAAGGCAGTTGATCTGCTGGTTCCTGGCCAAGGCGAGCAATGGAGGATCCAGAAAAACTTGGCCCCAAAGGGTCTGAATTCCCGGAGGGGCTAGTGGCAGCCACAGGCCCGAACCACCATGTTTCTGTATTTCTTCAGGATGACGTTGGAGCTGTCATCGAAGTAGAGGACGGAGATGGCATTGAGCTGTGTGGGCGCACAGCAGGGCTTGGGCACCGTTTCCGGGTTGATGAAGTGGACCTGAAACACACACCAAAACATGGGCAGTGGTGAGAAGCGGTGAGTCCTTCTAACTGGCCTCCACGTTTCTATAAAGAAACATCCTGTCTGGGCATAATAAATGACTGCAGGTGACACTCCCCAAGCCAAGCACTCCCTGTTCTAAGCACTTTACCTGGACAACTCAGTTCTGGGATTATCCCTGTTTTGCAGACAAGCGAACCAAAGCATAGAGGTTTTCACACTATGCAGTTGAGAAGGAAGGGGCCAGATCCGACATTCAGGACCAGGTAATTCTCTGCTGGGGAACTGCCCTGTGCACTGCAGAATGCTGAACAGTGTCCCTGACTTGGAGCCACCAGAAGTGCTCCATCTTGCTCATGGGCTTCTCTGTACCTTACAGAGGATGTGGGCCAGGGACACACAAACTCAAATGCCTATGGGTGCCACATGAGTGCCACTGATGAGCAAAGTAGACCAATGGTAAGACAATAGGGAATAGTGGGGACTAAGGCAAACTAAGGGAAGAGGCCGCCACTCAACCTAAGCTGATGGCAGCCAACCGAGCTCAGTAAATTAGCAGATCTGCCACGTGTCCAAGATAGGCCAGAGATTCCACTGTCCTGTTGTTTTTAATGTGAAACTTCTGGGTTTCCAGCAACTGCAGGTGCCAGGCAAGAGCATCAATGACTGGCACTCTGTTCCCAGGGTCCAGGCTGTGACCGCTGACACAGGCTAGCATGCTTTTTACACATTTTATGATGGACAATTTCAAACTCTTACACATCCATACCCTTCCCTACCTGCTCCACCTTGAATGATTTTAAAGTAAATTCCAGCCATCAGCTCATTTCCTCTGGAAGCATTTCATCAGAACTCTCTAGAAGACAGTTGTCTCCTTTGAAAAATGACCACAATCGCATCATTTCACAGTCCCTGGAGAATTCACTTTGATCCTGCAGATCTCTGGTGAAATACTGATGGAAGTAGGTGCACACAGGACGATGGCACTCCTGTTCCATGGGCCATAAAGGCAGCGGTTGGAGAAGGATAGAGATGTGTCCCCTGGCGGCTGGGGAGACATGCCTGGCACCTTCCAGGGCATACTGGCACAGCATAGCACATCCAGACCAAGGAATACGTTGGGGAGGACTCTTCCCTTTCCAGCCTAAGGACCTTCAATCCCAAGTAGGGCTTTGGAGTTTACAATTGAGGAGGGGAGAGAGGGCTTTGGAAAATCAATGCTTAAAAAAGCAAACAAAGAAACAAAAACCCTTACCCTCAAAGAGCAGAACCAAATGAAAGGGATAGATGAGATTTTTCTCCAGGATTTAACACACAGGACAGGGGCAAGAAAAGGAGGCAGATTACTAAATGAAAGGAGGGAGTAGTCCCAGTAGTGAGCTCTCTGTCAGTAGAAGCATTCAAGGCAGGGTGGATGATCAGTTGGCGGGAAAGGTTCAGATGATGTTCATGGCAGGGAGCTACATAACCAACGTCCTTGAACCTTGGATTCTAAGCAAAAGAACACAATCCCTATAGCTCTTATCACTATGGTTGCTGTTGGCAGAGCAGGAATAACATCTACTGGGTGTCGCCATGTGCTGGGCACGTTCATCTCATTATCACACAGAATCTTCCCAGTGACCCCACTGAAATTTTACTCGAAATGGCCCCGTGGGTCCCCACTCATCTCTCCATCCCATTATTCTGCTGGCCAGCTTCTGATCAGTCTGCCCCTCGCTGAGATTTCTCATCTGTTTACCTGTTTCCTCTACAGGAAAATGAAGCAGGGCCCTGTTAGGCACAGTAACCTGCACCCACAATACTACAAGCATCCTCAAAGGAGCCCATAAAACTTTCAGTTACTTTTAAAATTAGGAGAAATAAATGTACTTCAGGGTCAAAGATTATACTCCTCTTTATACCAAACCAGTCAGAAAATACAACTTTTGCTTTTTGTTTTTTAATGGGGCAAGGAGCCCCTGAAGGTCATGACATGGCAATGGGCTGACATCTACTCAGGCCCCAGCTTGGAGGCAGCAGGATCTGGGGGCCCCACAGCCTGCCCGGCCCAGGTAACCACACCCCAAGACAGCGTGACACCCACCAGTGTCTGCACGATGGCGTGGTTGGTGGCGTTCATGTAGGAGTTCAGAGGGAAGGCACACTCCCCCTCACAGTAGTAGGCGGCGTAGCCTTCAGGCGCGATGATCCAGTCCTGAAGAGGAGAAGAGAGTGTGGGAAACCATGCGGAAGGCCTGAGCCACGTCATCCCAACCCCCATGCTGGCCAGAAGCCACCATGCCAGGCTCACGACCTGAGGACGAAGGCTCAGGCCATGCCTTCTGAGCAGCAGGGGGCCCAGCAGCGGCAGGAAAAATGGGTGGCCTCTCATGGTCCCACAAGAATGGAAAGGAGGACCATTCTACAGTCTTGGCCTACAGTCCAAGCTACTTGGGAGACTAGTGGGAAGACAGCTCAAAGCTGCAGTGAGCTATGATCACACCACTGCACCCCAGCCTGGTGACAGAGCAAAATCCCATTTCTAAAAACAACAACAACAACAAAAAAAAAAACATAAAATAAACATGAAGGAAAGCCCCACAGAGCTTGGCTGATCATAAAACAGACATCCATGGCTGTGTCTTCTGGACAGAAGGTGGCACAGCAAGGAGCCTCTGGTGTGAGGCAATCATCAGCTCTACCCGCCACTAGGTGGTCATACACTGGCAGTTCACCTTAAACCAACCTCCATGCCTTGGTGTGCCCACCTGCCAGAGAGGCTAATAACTCCTAATGGCGTCATCTATGCTGGCTCGGGATGAGAATTCAGTGACAGTGTAGACAGGTCTGTACACTGGTCAGGAAGGGATCCATGTGCCATACCTGCCTCTAGGGTCTGCGTGGCACAGAAACGTTGCCCAATAATCAATACACTCCTCGGTGAGGCTTAAGCGCATGGAACCTTCCAGCAGAGGCCCCTGGAGTTTGGGTTCTGTCCCAGCAGCGGGTGGATGTGGTCATCAGTCCCGAGGGCAGGCTCACAGGAGGGCTCAGAGCTGGCTGTGTGTGTGCACGCCCTGAGTGTGTCGGGGCATAATCCCCAGGGAAGATTCTGGACTCTCCCACTGAACTACAAGCTCCCTGAGGGTAGAATACCACCAGTTGCCCTGATGACCTCATGACAATACCCTCTCCAGGGATATTTGAGCCCCACGGGGCAGATACATTGCAATGTGCAATGCTGCATCTCCAATCCGGTACCAGAACAGGGCCCAGAATGCTGCGATGCTGCACGATTGCTGAATGAGAATCACACCAGCGCTCACAGCCGACACATGGTGGATCAGATGACCTTCACTCCTCCCCTGCCTTTTGCCTCACTCCATGCAGATGGCTCCAGAGGGGGCAGCCATGTGCCAGTAACATGACCACATCCCTAAGACAGTTGACTGGTCCAGGAACAATGGCCTGAACCAAGTTGGGCAGATCCATCCCTCCCGTGGGAATGGGAATGGGAATGGGATGAGGGCAGAGGGGGAGATGGCTCCCCAGGTATCTGGATTCAAATACACAGGCCGGCATCATCTTGAGAAGCAGCCAGCCCACAGATGGGAATGATGTGCATGCAGAGAATGGGGTTCAGAGTTCAAAGTGTTTGGGTTCCTGGTTCGAGTTCAAGTCTCAAACACATTTCTGCTCTTGGACTTCATGAGGCCTCCCTGTATCCTTAGCCCAAGTCCCCTTCTGCAGCGAGGCCACTTGATACTGGAGTCTTAACTGGCAGAGATGAGAAATAGGACCGAGCACAGACCCGCTGCCTCGTGGGAGCCCACGCCAGAGGCCCCATGCCCAAGACAGACCCAGCCAGCCCCTTACCTGCCAGCCCAGGTCTCGGAAGCTGACGTACAGCTCGTGCTTCTTACAGGCCTGCCTCTGGTCACTGCTGCTGTTCTCTGCGTTGACAAGGAAGTGAAGAAGCAGAGCCCAGTGAGGAGAAAGAAACACACACACATCAAAAGTTCCCTCCATCTTAGGCGGTGATGTGAACAGCAACCAAGCACAGATGGCTGAGGGGTAAATTTCCTGATTCAAAAGCCAGTTCAAGGGTCTAACTGCCTTAAAACTCATTTCTACCCCCAGCAAATGCCCTACTAAGGGAGGTGCCAATGCCCCCATTCCTCTCTCACGCAGTCTTATCCCATAATACTTTCTGGATCCTTCTGCGGACACTGGTTTCTTTTATACACGTGTGTTGTTTAAATGCTGACATCTGCCTGGATTCCATAAGGGACTCAAACCCCATCCACCTCCCACAGTGCCACTGCAGGGGCCCTGCTCAAAGAGATCTGCTTATGAACGACCTCGACGTGTGAGGCCCCAACACACTCATCCCTCTGCAGGGGCAAGAGGATGCGGGGACAAGGCCTGGGACAAGCCCCCATCACCACCACCAGCAATAAGCAATGAGACAGCAAAGAGTCAAAACCTGATGACCTTTCAGAAAAAAACACTCCTGAGGTTTCTTTGAACAGTAAAAATTACACACTGGGATTTTCCAGAACTATGTAAGTTTGTAAGCATTTGGGTCAGGGCCTGAGCACTTGTAAACACTGCAGAAGTTTCTGTCTGTCTCTCTCTCTCACACACACTGCAACCTTCCTTCCACCCCACGGCAGAGGGATTGCTTTTTTCTTAGTCATGACCTGTCTTTCTTCCACCTACAACTTCCCAGGGGCTCTCTGTCATACTCAGAGCAGGGCCCAGTGTGCTCTAAAAACTGATTGATCAAACACCAAGCTCACTCCCACCGCAGGGCCTTTGCGTGTGCCGTTTCCTCGACCTGCCATGCCCCTTCCTGCATTCTTTGTTGTGTCTGGCTCAAGCCTTGGTTCCAATGTCACCTCCTCAAAGAGGTTTTGTAAAGTCACTATTGGATCCCCAAAGCTAAGCTCATCAGTGCACATCCTGTCCAGGAGTCAGGAAGTGGTTCAGGGAAGGGCAAGTGACCCAGCACAAACTAAAAGAGATCGGGAAAACAGTTCCTCCGTTCCTAAGAAAGACCCATGGGGAGACATTCATTCTCTTCCTCCTACTGCCAGGGAGCAAAAAAATAATGAAGCTCCCCTGGCTGTCCCCATGGCCAACTGCAGCTGTGGCCTTGAGAGGAAGCAGCACTGAAGATGGTGGGGTGGGGGCAGAAGGAGCTGGGGCTCGGAGGACACTATTGAGCTCCTGAATCCACCAACCCTAATGTCCACCCAATCTCGGCTCTGTGGGCTGATGAATTTTGTACTGGTTGAAGCGCATTTGACTTGGGTTTCTGATATCTGCAGCCAACCCTCAACCCATCCCAACTGGCCGCCCTGTGAAGGTTCATCCCACATAGAAAATGGTGGTCAGCTTGAGCTCAGGTGTCGCCCTTAGAGGTGCAGACCCTGGAGCACAGTCAGCCTCTGAGTGGAGTCTAACCTGTGAGTCAAGACCAGGTCCTGGGGACTGCTCCAGCTATGGAGTCCAACCCCAGCTCTCCTAGATCTTGGACTCCTGGTTTGCAAAATGAAGAGAGCTCCTATACCTCCTGGGGTAACCTTGAGTGTTCATGTCAGTTTCATATTTTATTCTTCTTGTAGCCCACTTGTTAGGGAAATTTAAAACTACACACATTCTCCATTCACACACACACACCTGTTAACTATCTGAATGCATGGCTGTTTCCTCCACACCCACTACATGCCATTAGGGTATATATCAAAGAGTGGAACATCACTCAATTTTTGACTTTTCTCTGATTCACAAGAATTCTATCTGCATGATTTCTAGGATAATGAGAAATGGTAAGATAAGAAGGGCATCGCTGAACTCCCTTCCCTGAGCTTCACTTTCCTCATCTGTAAAATGAGTGGGACAGGAGTGGTGCAGTAAGCTAGCCTCCCATGGACCACACACTGCAAATTAGGACACCTCCTCAGACACAGACTGGACATTCTGTTGGTCCTGGAAACCTTCAGTGTGCAGCCGCCTTAGCGACCCCATGACTGAGAACAATTCTGGAATGAAATGGGCTAGAGACAGCAAGCGAGAGTGGAAAGCAGAAAGAAGGAGAAAGAAGTGTTGAGGAGGAAGGAGGCAGGAGAGGGGAGAACAGCATGGAAAGTACAGGAGTCAGGAACTGGCCCCCAAGGCTCAGGCTGAGACAGGGGCACCATGCTGCCTGCTGGGGACTGAAAAGCAGGCTGCTTTTGTTTTCATCAGCAATTTTTTTTTTTTTTTTTTTTTTTTTGAGACAAGAGTCTTGCTCTGTTGACCAGGCTGGAGCACAGTGGTGCAATCTTGGCTCACTGCAACCTCTGCCTCCTGGGTTCAAGCGATTCTCCTGCCTCAGCCTCCCAAGTAGCTGGGACTATAGGCACTCATCACCATGCCCGTCTAATTTTTGTATATTTAGTAGAGATGGGGTTTCACCATGTTGGCCAGGCTGGTCACAAACTCCTGACCTCAGGTGATCCGCCCGCCTAGGCCTCCAAAATGCCATTTTTGAATGTATCTATTTATATAGATATAAAATGTATCTATAGTTCAGAAAAGCAATGTGGAAAGATATGCACACCAATGAGGAAATGACATTTAATTGATTATAACCGAATCACGTGTGTTTAGACCTGGTCCTGAGGAGACACTCGAGACTCTCTGCGAAGTGACCTCTGTGAAGGCTGGGGCGGGGCAGGTGGCCTCCAGGCTGTGGGGTGGGAGCGCTTGCCCTGGGTGCCCTGCCCTCACGGCCTGCATGCCTGGTGGAGTCATTCATTCAGCCGTTGCTAGGGGCTGCTTCCTAGTGTACAGGCATGAGATGAGTCCCGGGTGTAAGACAGCAAAGGCCTGCCACTCAGGGGCTTTTCCAGAACGAGAGGCGGGTCATAGGTAAGTGAGTGCACATGACTTACACGGAGATGAGGGCTACAGAGGAAGACAAGGCAGGAGAGCTGCATCGAGCGGGCATGCTGCAGGGGTGCCGGCAGGCGCTCTTCTGAGGAGGTGACGTGTGGATAAGAACCAAAAGGAAGTGAGATAGGAGGGTGGGGAGGCATCCGAGGGCGAGGCATTCCTGGATGAGGATGCCGAGCAGCGGGGACGAGGCGCCCTCCATGCCTGAGGCCGCTGGAGCAGCATCGGACAGAGGATCGGAAGCAGGCACTGAGCCCCACAAGGAATGAGAAAGCTGGGGCCTGGGTCAGCAGACTGCATGGGCGGAGGGAAGATCAGCGTGGCTGGAACCAGCCCCCAAGGCTCAATGCTGCAAGGGGGTGCTCAGAGTGGATGGAGGTAGCCAGGGGGAGCCCGGAGGCCCCTGATCCCCACCCTCAGTGGGGGAGTAGCAGGGCTGGGAGAGAGAGAATCAGCTCTGGGGCAGCAGGGACCTCCCCAGGGCCAGGGTGTCCTCAACATGAGAAGGTCAAGGTCAAGGAACCATCAGGGAAGAGCCCAAACAGCTGGACTCTACAGCCTGCCCTCGAGAACACACAGACGCCAAGCAGAAACCTAAGATGGCCTTTGTGGCTGCAGCAATGCCCAGGGCCACAGGTAGCCACGCCCCTCCACAACTCTCCTCCCTCTTCCCTATGGAGAGGCAGAAGGCAGGGCAGAGGAGAAGGAACATCCCCTCAGCTCAAGGAAGTGTCGGGTGAAGCTGCTAGCTGGAGCCAGAGACATTGCTGACTCCTTGGTGTCCTGAGTCAAGGAGGATTCTGAAGCTGCATGCAGGCTCCGTCAGAAGGAAGTCTCATGATCTATTAGCAATGTCTGTCATGAGCACAGGAGGGGCCATGATCTATTAGCAATGTCTGTCATGAGCACAAGAGGGGCAAGGAGTGGCCTGAGTGCTACTTTCCCCAACCCTGTCTTAAAGCAAAGCCACAACATTTGGCATAACTTAGTTCAAACCCAAGGCCAAACAGACCAAGGCTGAGCACAGCTCATGAAGCTAGTTGTGGTGTGCGAGTGAGGCGTGGGCACTGGCCCTGCCACCAAGAATCCCAGACCCTGCTCTGTACTTCCAAGGCTCTTTGATGATGGCTGTCCCAGCAGAAAGTGGCCGGAGCTCCGGTGTATCCTTAGGACTTATTAGCAGGAAAGCAAGGAAAGGAAACAAAAGAGAGACTCCCAGCTCTCCTGTTCCTCCAAGCCTGCCCCACCCGCCCCAAAGCAACAGAACCTGAGCAGGAGACAGCCCAGATGCCAGCACCGTGGATTCATCCACCTCCTCAACCCCCTGCCTGGGCCGCAGACAAGTCAGGACTGGTGCTCAGGCTCAGCTCCCGCCCCCACGGGTCATCTGGTAAAGGCGGCTGCTTACCAGGGAGCTGGGTCCAAACGTGGGTGGGGAGAAGGAAGTGCAGGGACCCAGTTTCTCAACCCCAAACCGCACCATCTGAAGAGCACGTGAAGCCCCGGGGAAGGGGACTGGTGGGCAGGAAAGCGAGCTCCGCGTGGGGTAGCGTGCCAGAGCATGTGCCCCCGCCCCGGCACACACAAGGATGCCGAGATTCAACTTGTGTGGCCCCACGGCAGGGCTCCAGCCCATCACGGGGGTGGGGGCGCGGAGGGGAACGAGCGATTCAAAGGGGCAGGCACACAGGCACACATACTCACACTCACACTCAGGGACTCTGGCCTAAGCCTAGGGTGGGAGCCGGGCCTCGGTATTTTTTATGTTTACTTTTTTCTTAACTTCCAGGCAGGTTTTAGAAGAACTTCAAACAGGGCCACGAGCGATCCGCGGGAAGGAGGCAGGTTCCCAGCAATGAATTTCTGCCACGGGAAACAGTGAGAGCCCCGTCCTGGGAGCTGTGTAAATGGAGACTTGGGGGGGCTTTGATGAGGAGGTGGTGGGGAAAATCAGACTGAATTCTAAACCTGCGAGGCCTAGTTCCTCTCCCCCTCGTTACCCAGGTGCGTGCACCCGATGGAGCTCCAAGACATGGAAGTCTTCGCCGGGATGGAGTTTGCTGCACTTCCTGCCTGGATGATCTGTAAAAATCCTCTAGGGAGTCTCCAGGCTCCGAGCACCCCCTCGGCACCCACCCTGTTCCTCACCTTTCTTAGAGCAGCCAGAATGATCTTATCACCTGCACCGCACACCCCAGCTTGAATCTCTGCAAAGACTTCTGAACATGCTTGGCATGAAGTTCAAATTCAAGGCTCTCAAGAGAAGGCCTGACTCACCACCCTCACTCCCCTCCCCTGCTTCAGCCCCCACAGCCTCCTCCCCGCTCCCCAAAGCTTCCAGGAAACCCCACAGCACAGGCCTCTGCCCCTGCAGGTCCCACAGCCCAGAGCAACCTCTTCGGACCAGCCTGGCCTCATGGGCACCCACTGGGCCCAGAGCTCTCAGCTCACTCACCACAAAATCTTGTCTGCACCCCTCGGGATGGGCTGGGTTCCCTGGGCACCACCCTGACTCTGGGCCTGTTACTATGTATGGATGTAAATGGCAACCCCCTCCTTCCTGTCCTAAATTAACACCCCTAAGGGCAGTCTTTGTGTGGGTGTTCAGCATTGAACCCCAGCCTTCAAGAGTCCAGCATAAAAGAGGCTTTAAATACAAATGAAGAAATTCAGTTGGTTTTTGATTTGGGAGACCACAGACCCCTTTGAGACACCTGGAAAAATGGATCCACCTGCCAGAAAAGAAAATACACAGAATCCCTACACACACTCTGGGCCACACAGACGCACTGAGGTCCATCTGGGGGCCCCAGGACATCTGCCAGGGGTCAGGAAGCCTTGTCTGAAAAAGGCCACCAACACTGCTGACCTGCCTTCTCCCTTGAAAAGTAAAATGAACATAAATTTCAAGCTAGGCTAGGTGAGGAGGAAGAAGCTATTGGCACTAGAGGGTTAGTTTGGGGGTGGAGCTGCTGCTGTCCTCTCACCAGGACCTTTCTCGATAGCCCCCTGCTCCCCTTGGGTGCTTCCTGGGACCAACCGCAGGCCCCAGAGCTGATAAGCAGATAATAGCTTCCCATATAGCGGCAGGGCAGGTTTGCACCTCAGACCTTTTTCTGCCTTGTGATCAACCTGGATCCAAGAAGGCTGCAACTCCTCCTGAGCCGGCCCCCAGACGGCTGTGTCCCAGCTCCTTAGCTGGATGAGAGAAGCACGCTGAGGAGGCCAGGAGCAGTAACTTGCCTGTAATCTCAGTACTTTGGGAGGCAAAAGTGGGAGGATAGCTTGAGCCTAAGAGCTCCAGATCAGCCTAGGCAATAGAGGGAGGCCCTGTCTCTACAAAAATAGCCAGTTGTGGTGGCATCCATCTATAGTCCCAACTACCCAGGAGGCTCAGGAGGGAGGATTGCTCGAGCCCAGAAGGTCAAGACTGCAGTAAGCCATGCTCACACCACTGCACTCCAGCCTGGGCAATGGTGCAAGACCCTGTCTCTAAAAAAAAAAAGAAAAGAAAGAAAGAGAAAGAAAATCACTTTGCCAACAAAGCTGTATTCTTTCCTATCGTTGCTTTAACAAATTACCAAACAAATTATCAAAACAATACAAACGGATGATAGCTCTGTGGCTCTGAAGTCCAACACTAGTCTCAGCAGGTAAATAAATGCAAGTGTGGGCAAGATGGGTTCCTTCTGGGGGCTCTAGGGGAGGATCCCTCCCTTGCCTTGTGCAGCTTCTCCAGGCCACCTGCATCACAGGGCTGGTGGCCCCGCTCATCTCCACCCCTCTGTCCTCTGTGCTCACATGGCTCCAACCACAGCTCGCAAAGGCTCTCTCCTCTAAGGACTGATAGGGCCACCCTGCTACACAGAGCCCGCGCATTGGAAGGCCAGCTGATTAGCACCTGTGATTCCAAGGGCAGCCTTAACTCCCCTTCGCCCTGGAGGGTGACACGTTCACAGGTTCCAGAGATTAAGACACTGGCATCTTGGAGAGGCTGTTGCTCTGCTCATTGCAAATGGCTTCCTGAAGACCCAGAGAAACAGCACCCCCAGGCAGCAGCTCCCCTGGCTGGCGGGATGGGACTGGGGATAGGGAGCAAACTGGGTTCCTTGGATCTGGGGGCGGTGTCACCCCTCCAGTCCACTGGAAAATGGTTGGTTGTGAGGTTCACTGATTCGAAACTTTGGTTTTGGTCTGGGAGGAGTCCAGATGCTTCTTCTGGCAGACTTGACACTGCATGTGCAGGGGGCATGAGCCAGGCAAGGAGTGTGGGAGGGCTGTCCACAGACGCCCACAGTGCCAGCAGCGCTGGTCCAGGCCAGCCCACCCCCAAAGCCCAAAACCAGAATGCACCTTCTTGGGACCCCAGCACCCGCAGGCCACCACAGGCTGTCAATGTCGGTTCCCCAATCAGCCTATGGGGAAAGGGATTGCACCCCAGCCACAGCCCCAGTGCCCGGGACAAAGCCAGGCTCCTGTGGGGGCCCCACAAATGCCTGGTGACTTGTCAGAAAGCACTCAGTGGGATTGCTGGGGACACTGAAGCTCATCCAGGCCAGGCAGATGACCCTGGCAACGTCCGACAGGAAAGAGGGCCTGGGGCAAGGGACAACCCAGACCCCAGAGACCCAATCCCAGGGCTGCCACTTACCTACACCATGCCCTTAGACAAACCACTTACCCTCTTCGAGCCTCAGTTTTCCTCTCTGTGAGTGGGAGGCCATCTACCTCAGAGCCTCAAGAACCACACAACATGATGGGCTAAAAGCTGTCTGCTCTAGAGGACCTGCAGAGTGCGACCCCCTGGAAGTCTCCTTCGCACAATGCGTTAACTTTACTTATATTTACTGTTAATGTTTGATTTGCTTGCAATGAAAATATTAGCTTTAATTTTTAAAAAATTTATTGTAAAGAAACATTTCAAACAAACTGAAAAGTATTGCAAATCATATATTCTTTTTTTTTTTTTTTTTTTGAGACAGAGTCTCGCTCTGTCGCCCAGGCTGGAGTGCAGCAGCATGATCTTGGCTCACTGCACGCTCCGCCTCCCAGGTTCATGCCATTCTCCTGCCTCAGACTCCTGAGTAGCACAAATCATATATTCTTTAAACACCTACCACCTGGCCAGGTGCAGTGGCTCACGCCTATAATCCCAGCATTTTGGGAGGCCAAGGCAGGTGGATCACTTGAGGTCAAGAGTTTGAGACCAGCCTGGCCAACATGGTGAAACCCTGTCTCTACTAAAAAAATACAAAAATTAGCTGGACACAGTGGCGCACACCCGTAGTCCCAGCTACTCGGGAGGCTGAGACTGGAGAATCACTTGAACCTGGGAGGCAGAAGTTGCAGTAAGCTGAGATCGCACCACTGCACTCCAGCCTGGGTGACAGAGTAAGACTGTGTCTCAAAAAACAAACAAAAAACCCATATATATATACACACACACATATATACATAGATACAAATATACATATATACATATATATTTATCAAGTATTAAAGTTTGCCATGAATTTAAAATATGTTTCATTTTACAAAATAAAGAAACAGTAAACTCATCTACCTCCCCATTTCTTCCTCCCCCTCCTTCCATGGGGTAAGCTCCCCGGGGGTCTTCCCATCCATGTTTCAGAGTCTTCCTTCATCTCTGTGTAGCTGCAAGCACTGCCATTGTTCTATTTAAATATCTACACGCTTGGCATTGTACTATACTAATGTTTTGCAACTTGCATTTCTAAGCTAGTTTATTACTTTTACAGAATTAAGATGCTCTGTGTAGGGAAGGATTTGGGGGTTTTCTTCCTGAGCCATCTGGCGAGCACCTGAATGGATTTTGAGTCAGTCCCCTGCTGGGTCCCGCTGGGGCCCTGCTGAGTTCCTGTGGTGAGTCTGTGATCCCCCCTACCTGGGCGTACCTGCCACATTGGCCATCCGCAGGGCTTCCTGGTTCTTGGGCGTCTTGGAGCGGTTCTGGCTGCGCTGTTTGCTCCCCGTGGACCGGATGCTGCGGAAGTGGACCTCCGTGGCCTTGAAGAAAGCCACCATGAAGGGCTGCTTATTCTGGGGCCCGTGCCGCCCAATCAGGCCCGCCAACTTGGGGTTGATGCTCTGCCCTGGACAGGAAGCAGCCAAGTGCACAGAAGAGTAGTTACAGGAGGGCCACGAGCGGGACAGGGCTGCAGAGACGCTACGCCTCCCGGTTCATTCATGAACTCTTTATTCCTCCATCCAGCAAGTATTTATTGAGTACTCACTCTAGGCCAGGTACTGTTTAAGGAACTTGGAACACAACTGCGAGAGCAGCCAAGAAAATGTCCTGTTCTCTGGGTTTCCATGCAAGTGGGGAAGGCAGGCAGGAAATATAAGGGGTGGGGAACTAGGCTGAGGGCTGCGGAAGGTGGCAAGCCAGCGAACCCCATAAGTGCCACTCACATTCCATTGGCCAAAGCAGGTCGTGGTACCTGCCTAATTTCAGGGAGTTGGGGGGCAATCTTGCTCTGTGCCAGGGAAGGTGGGAGCAACTGCAAAAAGGTGGGAGCAACTGCAAACAACCCTAATGACTACAGGGGCCATCTCAGTAGAGATCTGGGTAATAGTGAGTGAGGGGGCTCAGTGGATGTTTGGGAAGAGTGTATTCCAGGCAGAGGGAACTGCAGAGGTGAACGTATGGAGGCAGGAGCGAGGAGGGCGTGTTCAAGGGGCAGGGGCGAATAGCAGAGACAACTGGGAGGGGCAGAACGGGCACGAATCAGGTTGGGTCCTATGGGCAACACGAGCACCTGCCTCAGCCCAGTGTCCTGCGTGGCTGGTGTCCCCTAAAATTCACACCCACACAGAACCTCAGGATGTGACCTCATTTGGAAGCACGGTCTTTGCAGATGTGCTGTCGTCAGTTAAAATAAGCTCATACTGGATTAGGATGAGCCTTAATCCAGTGACTAGTGTCCCCATAAGAAGGCCACATAAAGACACAGATGCAGACAGCCCGGGGAAGACAGAGGCCATGAAGCACCAAAGATGACCAGGAGCCTCTGAAGACAGAAGAGGTAAGGAGGGATTCCTGCCTAGAGCCTTTGTAGGAGGACAACCCTGTGGCACCTTGACTTTGGACTTCTAGCCTCCAGACCGTGAGAGAATAAAGCCGTGTTGTTTCAAGCCACCCAGTGAGTGGAACTTCACATCCAGGGCCCTGGTTAGGACACCAAGGCACTCTGCAAGAAGTGAGAACCACTAGGGTGGGACTTTCCATGGTTTTTATAAGGTCACTCAGGCTGCCCCTGGAGACCCGACTGCAGGGGTCAACCTGGAAGCAGGGAGACCAGGTGGAGGCAACTGAATGGTTCAGGTCGGAGGTGACGTGAGACTGGACCCAGGGTGGTGGGGAGGGAGGCTGGTGAGAAACGGCCAGATCCTCAAGAGTTCATTTTTAAAATCCACCTTTAGAATTTATTTTGGTTTTAACTTTTTGCTCTGAAATGATTACAGATTCACAGGAAGTTGAAAGACAATGTACAGGGAGCTCCCAAGTGCCCGTCATCCAGTTTCCCCCAAAGGTGACGTCTCACGTAACGAGAACACAGCCTCCAAACCAGGAAAGTGGCAGATTTAGGGCTGAATTTGGGGAGGGATTATAAAAGGTGTGAGAAAAAGGGGAGTCTCATAAGACTGCCATGCTCTTGGCCCAAGCCCCTGGAAGAAGGGAGGAGCTATTTACCAAGGTAGGGAAACTGAGGCAATGGAGCATAAGCTGGGAAATAGAGGGTAGAAGACAAAATGCAGTTTGGTTTAGCAGATATTATCTGAAATCCCTACTTGACACCAAAAGGAAGGTGTCAGGTGGGCAGCAGACACCTAAGCCTAGGTGTCTGGCCTAGGCTTGATCAATTGATCAATTGGAAGAGATGAGCTCTGGGCTAGTAAGGGAGGCAGCCAGGCCCAGGCCAGACCGCCTGGGTTCAAAGCCCTGCCTCTGTCACTTAATGCACAGCTGGGGCTCAGGGCAGAGCTTTGTGCACCCTAAGTGCTCAATAAATGCTAGCTCAGGGCAGAGCTTTGCACACCCTGAGTACTCAATAAATGCTAGCTCAGGGCAGTGGTCCAGATAGTAATGTAAGCTTGGGCATCCCCAGCACAGAGATGGGATTTAAAGTCAGAAGACTGGATGAGCTCACCTGGGGAAAGTGTGCAGCCTGAGAAGCAATGTGAAGACTGAGCCTAGGTGGCCTCTGTCTTCCACTGAGAGGTCAGGAGAATGCAGTGGAGACTGTGCAGGAGTACCCAGTAAGGAAGGATCTGAAAGAAGCTTGGGCAGGAAGAATGGGGACACCAGCAGGGTATGGGGTCCCGGAAAACAGGGGAGGAAAGTGGAGGGAGCAAACTCCATGTCCTGTGCTCTGCAGATGGACCCAAGAACACACTCTCTCTCCATTGGCTTTGACGATGGTGAGGTCATTGGCAATATATATGTAATGCCATGCCTGGGGGTGATGAGTATTTCAAAGCCAAAAAACAAAAAAAGCATCCAGTGGAAACAAAGCCTATTTCACACACATGACAGCACAAGCTCAGAGAGGCTGAATAACCCACCCAGGGATACCCAGCTTGGAAGCCACAAATCAGAATCTGAACCCAGATGAGGACAACAGGGAGTTGGGAGGCTGAGCCTCTGCAGATACGGTGCCCCCAAGTTGGGTGGGAGGGGTCAGAGGCCAGCAAGTGAGGGGCCCGCTCACATCTGGAATTAACTTCACCTGGAGTCCCCCAGAAGGGCCAGAAGTCAAGAAACCCAGCCTCCCAGGACCAGATCGGCACCAGTGGTTTCACTTTGGTTTTTTAACAACTAATGTTTAAAAGAACAACTTTCCCCCCACCCGCCACTATTTTACCTTAACCCCCTTTAACGTTCAGCTTCCCTGCATTCTTGAGCGGGGTTTCCCCGAGTTCACCCATCTATAATTTGAATGGTTCTATAAAAGAAACCATTAAAGCTGAGCCCCTAGGAATTGTGTTTCCCCCCTAGAAGGCTTTTAGGGCAAAATAAAAATGCCTGGCCTGAAAAGCTGATGCTGTTCCAGATACCTCAAATCCACGCGCTGCAAAAACTCTCTGCGCCTCTGAGCAGAGGCGTCTGGCTTGCTTTGGGCAGCTGTCAGGACAAGGACAGCCACATCCAGGGAGCCACAGCCTCAGCTGAGAAGTGTCAGGACAGAGGGGCAAAGAGTGGGTCTCAAGGGTGTTTAAAGCCACATGTGCCGCTAACCAGCCTATGTGGGCTGAGAGAGGCCAGTTGTATGCTGGGGCCTGAATTTCCTCATCTGTAAAATGGGGATGATGCCATGAGACACATCTGTCCCCCCTTTCCTTGGTAGCCAACCGGATTTTCATTGAGGCAGTTGTGCCTTACACAGCCTCCACGCTGGCCTTAGAGGAGGGGCCTGTGGTTTAATAAAAGGCAACTAATCCTCTGGCTATGGTGATTAGTTCAGGGATGAGCACATGACCCATTTTGGCCAATAAATGAAGGGGAGGTATCCTGGAGGTTTCTGGAAAAGAAGCCTCCCACTCTGGTGTCCAGAAGGAAGCCTGCCCCCCATCCCCTCCCCCCGCCCTCTCTCTCTCTCTCAACAGGATTGAGGGAGGAGGGATGGATGCAGCCACAGAAACGGCCACCATCTGGCAATCACAGGTGACCACGTTTCCAAAGAGGCCACACTGGTAGAAGGCAGAGCAGAGAGACCGGGTCTCTCCCGACATTGCTAAGTCACTGGATCAAGTCAGCCCTGAAGCCCGCATTCTCACCCCAGCCACTAAGA
This sequence comes from Chlorocebus sabaeus, assembly GCF_047675955.1. Classification (NCBI taxonomy): domain Eukaryota; kingdom Metazoa; phylum Chordata; class Mammalia; order Primates; family Cercopithecidae; genus Chlorocebus; species Chlorocebus sabaeus. Next base: position 6,981,955 of record NC_132905.1, on the reverse strand, counting down.
TGAAAAACCTTTGACTGCTTAGTCTGAACTGGTATTTTGGGTTGTTCTTGTCCCTTTCCTAGAGACTTGGGGACAGGGAGCATGGTGCCAGCCATCTGGCACCTGACATGGAACAGGTGCTCTGAGGGCAGGTATGGAATCTTCCCCTCTGTCACCGAGTTTGGGAAAAGGTTCAGGATTTTAACCTAAAGGCTGAACAACACCACGGCAGACACTTATTCACCTTCAACAATAACAGAGGGATACAGAAAATACACTGGCAATTCCTAAAAAGGGTTTAATATGTAGTCTTCACGTGACCCAACAATTCCACTCCTAGGTGTGTACCCACGAGAACTGAAAACACAGGTTCACACGAAAAACTTGTACACGAGAGTTGGCGGCAGCATGATTTATGGTGGCCAAAAAGTGGAAACAACTCGATGTCCATTAACTAATGAAGGGATAAACAAAATACGGTGTATCCATACAGTGGAATATTGTTTGCCATAAAAAGGAGTCATTTTCTGATCCATGCTACAACACGGACAAACTTTAAACTCGTTACACCAAACGGAAGAAGCCAGATGCAAAAGCCACACATTGAATGATCGCATTTCTGTGATATTTCTGGAACGGGTAAATCCATAGAAATAGAAAGTAGTTGACTGGTTGCCTAGAGCTAGGGGTTGGGGTAGCAGGGAGTGGCTGTTAAGGGATATTCTGGGGGGAGTGATGGAAATGTACTAGAATTAGACAATGGGATGGCTGCACAACAATGAGAATATACTAAAAAAAAATAACTGAATTGTACACTTTGAAATGGTGAGTTTTATGTTAGGAAAATTAGATCTCACATTTTTAAAAAACTAAAAAGCAAAACAGGGGTGGGAATGACCCACTCACTGTGCCTTAGAGGGACAGTTTTTATGAATAACTGTAAGGATGCCTACCACAGGGTCTGGCTATATACTCAATGAATAAATGCCTGCCTCACCAACAGCAGACTGGGAGCTCACGGCCCACCCCATCCTCAACACAGCCCCAGGGAAAGAGATGCCGCAAGCTCACTTTGCAAAGGAGGAGCAAGACTGAGTGAGGAAGGCCTTTGAGCTGGTCCATGGCAAGGCCAAGATTCGAACCCTGGTCTGTCAAAACCAAAGCCTGCATTCTCTGCCATGACGGCCACAAGCCTTCGTGCTGCAAACACACCCAAGGCCTCCCTTCTGTCTGGGTATACAGTTGGTACTCAACTAGGATCAAGGCTCCCCAGAAGGGCGTGGGGCCTACACATGAGCTTGGAGGTCAGCACCCCAGGGGTTGGGAGGGGACAACTTCTCCCAACAGCTAGGTCTTTTTGTCCCTGGTATTCCTTGAAATGTCAAATGCCTGACTATAGTCATTTGGAAGAATTTGGACTGAAATACTCTAAACTCAGTTATCTGACTTTTTCTTGGGGTACAGGGGGCTCCGAAAACAATACCTGATGACTGCAAACACAGGAAATCACAGAGAAGAACGTAGGCCCTGGAACGTCTTGCTCAGAGCCCATTTGCGGGCAGCGACCTCCCATCCATCTCCAGGCGCCAGCACCAGCTATACAATTTGCCAGGCCCAGTGCAAAATGAAAACACAGGACCTCTTGCTCAAAAGTGATTCATCATTTCAAGGTAGGGACAGCAGAAGCAAACCCAGCACAGGGCCCTTCTAAGTTCACCCGCACCCGTGAGGCTTGCCCCGTCACACATGCGTGACGCAGACACAGGGTGCGATTCCACGTGATTGGGATTGCACCATCAATCCTGTTTCATATAACTCTGCCCTTTACGTAATATATTGCAGACATATTTCTACATCAGTGAAACACGCACTGGCCTCCTCCCTGGAGGCCACAGAGGAGCTTCGCATCTGGAAACGCTGAGATAGAAGCATCCTTTGCCTCATCCTCTTCTCCTAATGTAGGTTCTGTGTCCCAGGCTTGAATGACTAACTTGTTTTTTCATTGATTCATTCAGCAACTATTTCTTGAGCACCTACTATGTGCCAGAGGCTGGGGCACATCGGTGAACGAGAACGCGACCACCCAGGGAGCTGACTGGAGAGGGAGATCGGCTCAGGGGTGTAGAGTGCTGTGTCTGATAGTGGCAAGCACTAGGAAGGACCCAGGACAGGGTAGCAGGGACACGACAGTGGGGCACAGTGGGGAAGGTGTCTGGGAGGCACCTGGAGCACAGAGCGGAGTGAGCCGTGGGAGGCCTGGGGAGGGAATATTCCTGGCAGAGGGAATGGCACATGCCAGGTTCATGAGAAATACAGTGTGTTTCAGCACAGTGAGGAGGCCAGCGAGGCTGGAGAGAGTGAGTGAGGAGCCCGAGGGGGTGAGGCTGGAGAGAGTGAGCAAGGAACTAGAAGGGGAGAGGCTGGAGAGAGTGAATGAGGAGCCTGAGGGGTAAGGCCAGAGAGAGTGACTAAGGAGGCCGAAGGGGTGAGGCCAGAGAGAAGGAGCAAGCAGCCCGAGGGGGTGAGGCCGAGGTGGGTAGGGGCTGGGTCATGCAGGGTCTCCCAACCCAGCGAGGGATTTGGGCAGGGGGCGATGTGGCCAGGGTTCTGTGGTAGGAGACCCATTCTGAATGCCATGTGGGGAACCAACAGGGCTGGTAGAGAGAGTGGTGGTCCAGAAGCATGTCCCTTCCTGCCCGCCCCTCCTCCAGGCCCCACCATGCTTAGGGCCGGCCTCCCTGGGACCCTCACACATACTTCCCTCCTCCTCCTCCAAGCTCAACACCTCAGGGAAAGGATGGTCTCCTTCACCCACTGCTCCTACACAGAAGCCAGCTTTAATGCTGGCTCCAAAGCTTGCTCACCAGACAGGCCACAGCCAGCATGGTGGGCCTGCCCACTCGGGCGCGGTGGGTATCGGGGCTGCCTCATGCATGGTGGGATGTTTAGCAGCACCCTTGGCCTCTTCTCACTAATGCCATCGGCACCTTTCCATTTCATGACAACCAAAAATGTCTCCAGACATTGCTACATGTCCCCCGGGAGGAAAACCGTCCCTGCTCAAGAGCCGTGGCTATACAAACACACTCCCTAAACAAGCCAAGAAAGGAAGATGTGTAAAGGTGAGTCATCGCAGCGGAGTCTGACCTGTAAAACCCGAGAGAGAATGCAGTGCTTTATCAAGATGAGATTAATGAACGTAGAAGGTGCATCATGAAGCATCAACCAGTGCCTGAAGATTCATTTACCGAACACGTGTTCATGCCTCGGGTACTGAGCCCAGCACTACTCTGTGCTCTGGGGTGCTCCAGCGGCAAGACAGGCCCAGGCTCTGGTGGGGCCAAAAGAAGGAACGTTCCCTCCCATGGGGAGCTGCACGCAAATTAGCCTGATTACACCTAGGAAGAAAGAAATGTAGGCCGGGTGTGGTGGCTCACGCCTGTAATCCCAGCACTTTGGGAGGCTGAGGCAGGTGGATCACTTGAGGTCAGGAGTTTGAGACCAGCCTACCAACATGGAGAAATCCCATCTCTGCTAAAAATACAAAAAAAAATTAGCCAGGCGTCATGGTGCATGCCTGTAATCCCAGCTACTTAGCAGGCTGAGGCACAAGAATCGCTTGAACCTGGGAGGCAGAGGTTGCAGTGAGCTGGAGATCATGCCACTGCGCTCCAGCCTGGGTGACACAGCGAGACTCCACCTAAAAAATATATACATATAAAATATACTATGGTATAAAAATGTATATTATATATAGTATATATATCATAGTATATAACATAGTATATACCATATATAATATGGTACATATGGTATATTATATATAATATATATTTATAATATTTATAAATTTATATATTATTTATATAAATTTTTATATATTTATTATATATTATTTATATTATAGTTATAGTAATATATATTATATATGCCATGATATGTATTATATATTATATATAATACATACTAATATATATAATATATATACTAATATATATAATATATACTATTATACATAATATATTATAGAAGACATATTAATATATTATATATATATATAAAGCACATACTAACGTAGGTGTTTGCATATGTAACATGTATTTTGTTCTAACACCCTAGGAAGGGCTGAGAAAGGTTATTTTGCAGGAGAACAATTCCTTTTCATTTTATATTATAAAATATCAGATTTAGTCAGTGCGTGTAACTATTTACTTTGATTATTTGTATTTAAATGTCCTGGACAAGTCACACTGGCTGGGGAGCCAGCCCGCATCTGTAAGGCATAGGGGTGAGGTGGGCGAACAAACTGATGTAGGCAGGGAGGCAGGACGTGCATCATATTTTAACCATAAAATCTGTATGTTTGAGAAAGTTGGAAAACATATTTTAGCAGAGGTTTGAGAGGTTTTTTTTAAAGCCTGCAGATTTGCCCAAGAATAGCAGATATTGCAAAAAAACAAAAAAAAAAACAAAAAACAAAAAAGAAAACCACACAGGGTGCCTGATTGAATTTGAATTTCAGATAAACACGTAATGTTTGCAACATGGGGGACATGCTGAACTAAGTGATTCTTTGTTGTTCATCTGAAATTCAAGTTTAACTGGGCATCTTGTATTCTATCTGCCAAGATATTCTCCTTAAGGCTGGGACAGAAAGGCTTTCCTGCGGGGTAATGGCATCTGAGCCCTCTGCAGGCTGCAGCAGCCGGATGGGAAAGAGGCCTGGCCTACCTGAGAGGCAGGTAGAGGGGCCCAGAGGCCATGGCTTGGCTGGTTTCTTCACTGGGACTCAGTGCTTGTCTCTCTGTGGTGTGTTTTGTTGCTTTTTGAAGTCTTAGTTTTTAAGTTACCGTACAGTAAAATTGACCCCTTTTGGTATGCCCATCTGTAAGTGCTAGCGCGTGTATAGATGCCGGTACCCAGCTTCAATGGGGATACAGAACAGCTCCACGCCACAAAGAACTCTCCAAGCTGCCTTTTAGCTCAGTGGCTCCCAACTGGGGTGATGCTACTCCCCAAGGGACATGTGGCAATGTTTGAGACATTTTTGGTAGTCGTAATTGAGTAGTTGCTACTGGCATTGAGTGCGTGGAGGCCAGGGAAGCTGTTAACATCCCAAGATGCACAGGACGGCCCCACAACTGAGAATTACCCAGTAGTGCCAAGGCTGAGAAATTCCGCTTTGTAGTCACGTGGCCCCCACCGCCAGCCTCTGGCAAACACGGACCCACTCACATCCCCATGACTGCATTTTCTAGATATTTCATACCAATGCCACTCTTTGGCACTGGCTCATTCCAACCTGTACAATGCCTTTGAGATTATCCACGTAGCTGCGTGTTTCAACAGTTCATTCTTTTTTTTTTGCTGTATGTAAGTAGCACCATTTTTATCCATCCATCTGGTGGTTCCAGCTTTGGTGATTATGCATATAATGAGAGACACAGTTTTTGGGGTGAACTTACCTTGGCATTTTTCCAACATAAAGCAGAAACTGAGTCCTTCACATTGCCAAAACTTCAGCCCTTTGCACACCGTAGGCGCCATCTGTTCACAAAGCATCACAGCTACTATTGTCTGAAGAGGCCAGGAAAGCTGTCTGACCACACCTTTGCTCCAATGGTCCAGAGCAGAATGGAGGAGGCCCAAACCATTCTCACCCAACCCTCACCAGGGAGGTGAGGCAGAAGTGGCTGGTGTGGACCCCACAGTCATGCGTGGCCCCCTCGTGCCTGGCCTTCCTCCATCCATGAAGGTTGCACATTAGACCTTTTCCAGCCTCCCCTGCAGCTCCTGCTGGGGATGGATACTGCAGGCTTCTCAGAAGTGTCTTCTTCCCCAAAAAGGCAGGCACATGATGAGATAAACATTCTTCCTTCTTGCCCACTGCATTTTCCTTCCATGCTTGGGGACATGGAGGCAGCCACTTTGCCAACCATGATGAGAGAGCCTCAGGACAAAATGTCAACGCTGTCAAGGTGAGGGGGCCGGAAGGGAAAAAGCCTTGAGCCTATTGATACTCTAGCCCAGGGGTCAACAAACTACAGCCTGCAGGCCATATCCAGCCCACTGCCTGTTCTTGCAAATAAAGTTTTATTGGAACACAGTCGATGCACAGTCAGGAACACATGACCTGTGGCTACTGTCACACTAAACAGCAGGCAAAAACAAACATCTGACCCTCAAAGCCTAAAATATCTACTCTCTGGTACTTTACTGAAAACCTTGGCTGACCATGACTCTAACCAACCCTAGATCCAATTACTTCCAGACTTGTAGGGAAAACCATCAATATCCTCATGAGATAAGACATCATTATCTTCAATTATTCGCTAGTATAAGTATTCTGGGTACAGCTGATTCCATCGTTGCTTCTCAACAAACATGAAAGCCCACCAGTGTGTGCCAAGCACCGTGCTGAGCCCGTTCCATGCATCGCTACTCGCTGGAACCTCTCAAGGTAGAATCGTAACCCCACATTTACAAAGGAGGAAAGCAAGGTCACAGGCGCAAAGTCACCCACCAGGGACCCAATGCTAGGGAGTGCAGAGATGGAGTCCACACCCTGGCCCAGCCAACTGGAGCCTGCGAGCTTGACCCCTGCACCATCTGCCAATCAGTCCAGGCGATGGCAAGGAAAAGGATCCCCCAAAACTCAAGAGAGCCTGCCCAGGCATGGACATAGGTGACCTACGGGGACTCCAAAGGTAGGAGGGATTCACTGAGGAATAGAGGGAAAGGCCTTCCAAGAGGAGCCAGGACTCAGAGTGAGCTGAGGACAGGGCCCAGCCAGTGCATCCCAGCACCACTGGCAAACCCCAGGCGACCTGAGCAAAATCGGCGTGGCCAGCCCGAGGAACCCAGCAAGCTCTGCAGAAAGACCCTGGAGAGCAGGCAGGCAGCACAGTGGGGCCCCTTGGTAAAGGAGAGGATGCAGCCCGCCCACACTGCACAGGGGTGGCATCTGGGTTTCCTTGTGGCTTCTTTGTTTTCCAGGCCCAGGGCTATAGGCTACCCCTCCAAGGCCCACACCACAAGAATGTTTCTCATTAATTGTGAAAAACACATTCACTCCAGTCACTTCTCTCGATGGACCAAGGCCCAAGTGACAAGTGAGAACTTAGTTTAACACTTGTGACATCTGCCTGGCCCCAGTTACCCAATTCCGCCCTCCCCATCCCTGCCGTCCCAGCCCTGGAAGGACCGATCCCAGCCACTGGGTCATCAGGCCTTTTCTTTCCTCTCCCTCTCCGGCTTCTGGACAAACAGGATGTGAAGCAATCGCACGGAGCGAAGGCACCTTGGAGCCAGCTGCACTGTGGGCGGCATCGCTCACCAGCCTTGGCTTTGTGGGGCTTAGTTTCTGCAGCCGCCGCAGGCGAGTGGCTCACCTCCTGGCTCCTTCCTCAGCTGCCACAGCGGAGCGTCACACTTGGACAGCACATGCCCTTCAATCCTTTAAATGCTCTGCAATCCCATCCAATTCAATCTGGAATGAGCATGAAGCGAGACACGTGCTCTTGTGTGTCACAGGAGAGACGCTCGGGGTTCTGTGCATGCAGATAGCCAAAATGCACATGCTCCTGACCCCCAGGCGACTGCAGGAAGCAAAGATGGGGTGCAGGAGGGACAGAAGGTGCCCTATGGCCTTGGAGCTTAGGGGATGGAGAGCCAGCGCTCACAGGAGCTGGAGAAATGGGTCCCCAACGAGGGAGTATGATATGAGGCAGACAAGGCCTCCCTGGTCATCTTCTTGGAGCTGAGAGGCAGGGCTGATTGACGTGGCCCTCCTGAGTCTCAAGTGATTTCTTCTGCAAACAAGGAAGAGAAGGGGTACACCATGAATCAGGACAAAAGGGTGCAGTCCCTTTCTTGGGACAAATGACCTGCTGCTTCCATGTCTGCAAAGATGAGAGTCTCCCCAGCTCAGATCAGTCTTCATCTCTCTGCAGCAGGCTTTGCCGATGGAAGACAGCACAAGGAAAATGGGCGTGTTGGTTTGTAGAGCAGCAGGAAGCCCTTCTGAACCATACTCAGAGCCTCAGACCTCATCTGCACGGCTTCACCCCTGCCCTTCAGTACATGGTCTCTCGTTACTGGCGGGCCTCCTCCTAGAAGAATGTGAGCAACACAACAGCCAAATCTTCCTTTTGTTCAGGCTGTACCCCTGGTGCCTAGAACAGTCCTTGGCTCGCTATAGGGGCATGCAAATGTTTGTTGAGTGAATAACTGTACTTCCAACATAAGTGGAGAGGCTGTTTGCTGTAGGAAACTTGTTCTAACAGTGGGGGCGGGGGAAGACCATCATTCATCATTCACTCCCCATGCTGGGATGCAGGGCCCATGAAAATGCAATAATGTCTCTTAAAATCGGAAGATAAAACATGAACTTTTAGTATCTGAGAATGTTTTGGGTTTTAATTCAAAGCTGGGCACCTGCAATCGCAGGAGGCTGAGGCCAGAGGATCGCTTGAGCCTGGCCAGCCTGGGCAACATAACAAGACCCCATCTCAAAAATAATCTTTACTTTTTAATTCACCGAGAATTATAATATTCATCTTGATACCAACATGACCATAAAACATACTTTAATTTAATTTTTTTTTTTTTTTTTTTTTTGAGACAGAGTCTCACTCTGTTGCCCAGGCTGGAGTGCCGTAGTATGATCTCGGTCCACTGCAACCTCCACCACCTCCTGGGTTCAAGTGATTCTCCTGCCTCAGCCGGGACTACAGGTGCGTACCACCACACCTGGCTAATTGTTGTGTTTTTAGTAAAGACGGGGTTTCACCATGTTGCCCAGGCTGGTCTCACACTCCTGACCTCGTGATCTGCCCACCTCAGTCTCCCAAAGTGTTGGGATTACAGGCATGAGCCACTATGCCCGGCCCTAATTTTTTTTTTTGTAATGGAGGGAGGAGCCCATGGAAGTCAAGTGCAGCCCTGGCCACTTCTGCAAAGGGGGCTCCTACAGTGAGTCCTACAAGAAGACTACTGTCTTCTGAGTTCTTTCTAGAAACACTTTCCTTCCCGGGTGAGAAGCCAGGTAAGACCTAACATGGTAGAGGGTCCTGGCATCTCTACCTCTGGACGGCCAGGCTGGGTCCCCTGCAGGGGTTCATCTACCCTCCAAACCCCATCCTGAGGCTGCAGCCTGGTGAACACATTTGTTGGAAGATTTTCCAGCAAAGAGGAAGGGGGTTGGAGTCACAATCCTCTGGTCAGAGCCCAGGTCTACACCTGGGAGTCACGAGAAAGTTTCCCCGCCTTCTCAGTTTCTATTTCCTCATCTATAAAATGTTGGTGATATCAATTGTGCTACCCGGGCAGGATTATTGTGAGAACTAAATAAATCAACAATTAGAACATCTAACATTCGTGAGCACAGACAGGGAGCAGGGCCCAGGATTCAGCATGTTCTGTGAACTCACTTCCTTCTTCCAGCCGCCTACAGAATCCGTGATGTTACGATGTTCATGGAGCAGACAAAGGAACAAGACCCCAAAAGGTTGGAGCAGCTGCTGAGACTACCCAGAGGTGACTGAGGAGCTGTGCTATGACAGGGCTATGGGTGCCAGAGTATGTATGTGCAGGGGCTGCTCGTCCATCCTGCTTCTAAAAGCTGCTCCGAAGCTGGCAGCTCAGGGCCTGGCCTGCAGGGAGGGCTCCTCTGCTTTAAGGCCACAAGGTGGGAGGAGCCCCGAGCTCCTCCACTCAAGGGTGCCTGGCCTCTCCTCTCCTCTCCCTCTCCTCTCCTCTCGCTCTCCTCTCTATCCTCTCCTCTTGCTCTTCCTTCTCCCCTCCCCTCCCATCCTCTCCTCTCCTCTCCTCTCCTCTCCTCTCCTCTCCTCTCCTCTCTATCCTCTCCTCTCGCTCTTCCCTCTCCCCTCCCCTCCCATCCTCTCCTCTCCTCTCCTCTCCTCTCCTCTCCTCTCCTCTCCTCTCCTCTCCTCTCCTCTCCTCTCCTCTCCTCTCCTCTCCTCTCCTCTCCTCTCCTCTCCTCTCCTCTCCTCTCCTCTCCTCTCCTCTCCTCTCCTCTCCTCTCCTCTCCTCTCCCTCTCCTCTCTATCCTCTCCTCTCCTCTCCTCTCACTCTCCTCTCTATCCTCTCCTTTCTCACAGGGCTCTGGGCAGTGCTAGATTCACCCCGGGTCGCTGACACCAGCATCCAGCGTGGGGTGTAGGACACAGCCAGTCCATGGGTGGGAAGCACAGCCTGGGGGCTGCAACAAGTGGAGAGGCTGCCTCTCCTCTCTTCGGTACTAAGGGAAAGACACACAGACTCCAGCCCTCATTCCTGCAGCGCCAGCCCATCCCCAGGGAGATGAGACCGGGCTCCCCGCTCGGCCCCTCCTGACGAGCTGCAGGTGCCTGGGAGTTACAGGCTTCTCCCCACGAGGGCACGCTGGCCCGGAGCGGAGCCCCAGCTGCGGCTGCTCCGCGTGGTGACTCACAGGAGGGCCCAGCTGGGAGGAAGAGGGAACAGACGCACGCTTCCTGGGTGGTCTCAGAAGGGCACCTCCGCACTTTGACCTCAAGACCCCCCACCCGTGGCCAGCTGGGAGGGAAGGAGGGCGCCATCTGGGCTTCGGAGTTTTGGAGACCACTGGCAGGCAGGGGCTCACGTGGGGTCAAACACCAGGCTTCCGCAATAAGGTCTTTAATGGCTGCGCCCCACTAGAATGGAAGCACACTGGCCCAAATTCCTCTCCTCCACATGCCCATTGTGTGCATGGGAAAAGTACGGCCCCAGGAGGCGTACAGACTCCAAATTCCAGCAGCTGCCAGGGCCCCCTCTGCATCCAGGCACAGTGTAACTGCCTAGGGGTTGCAAGGTTCAGGTGACCCTGTCTCTCCCCCTTCTGGATGGTGACATGGGCATGGGCACTGCTGCCTGGGCCCCTGTCTTCTCTGGATGCTGGTGCAGGCAGATTATTCTCTGAGTTAAGGTCAGTAAAAAGTTCCCAGGGTAGGGACCAGGGCCTCTGCAGTCAGCTCGGGGCCAGGCACAAAGCAGGTGTGCACTGATCTGTCGGATGCACACCACCTCCCACAGGCCCTGCTGCCCTTCCCTGTGCAGGATCCGGCAGGGGAGGGTTGAGACCCAGAACCCAAGGGGCACCTGTCAGCCCAGGCACCATCTTGTAGACAGGCTGCCCCAGGCACTGTGCACGACTTTGCCAGAGTGTTGTCACTGGGCCAGGCCTCAAGTTAACCAAGTCTTATTTTAAAAGGTGACTAAGGAATAAAAAGCTACATATTGGGTGCCGTGTATACTATTTGACTGACAGGAGCACTAGAATCTCAGACTTCACCACTATATGATGTGACCAGGGAAACAAAACCATGTGTACCCCTAAAGCTACTAGGCAAAAAGGGCATATTCCTGGGCACATCATCAGAGATCCCCCACGGTGGGTCTGAAATGGAGCCCAGGCACCCGCACGTGCAGTCTGCCCTGCAGGGTGACCCTGATGGACGCCAGGCTTGAGATCCTCCACAGTAGGGAAAACAAAGCATTTTCACAGCCATGATGTCTCGAAAATCCTGGACTCACTTGCTCCTTAGCTCATCCCCAAAAGGTCCAAAACTCCACACAGCCAACTGGCCATTATACACTTTGCCCCTCCCTGACAATGAGTGGGTGATCCTCCCCTGACTTGGGCAACCACACCAAACTCACTGCCTGGGCGCGCACAGCACCTGGACAAGCCAAGTCCCTGGGCGGTGGCACCACACCCAGCCCTCAGCGCCCTGCCCAGGAGGGGCAAAGAGGGTGTCACGGAGTCAGAGGGGTCATGGATGCAGCATCTAATCCTCGATCTGACTCTAGATAGCAACTTGCAGCCTACGGAGAGGGTCTCGGGTGGGCTGCTGAAATACGGAGCCCCGGCAGGTTCTCAGGAGCCTCCATTTCCTGCCTGCACCACGGGGATGTGAACCATAGCATCTACCTTGCTGGGTAATTGTGACGATCACAAGACACAGTGGTGCTCCGTAGCAACCACACACTGAGCAATTACACTCTTCACTCACATGAGCTCATCTAATCCCTCACAACCACCCTTGGGGATGGAAACTATTATTAACCCCATTTTCCAGATGAGACACGTTATGTGACTCACCCTGGGTCACGAGGCCGGAAACAGCAGGGCTGGGATTTGAACCGGGGAGCCTGGCTCGGGAGCCCGAGCTCTAACCATCGGGCAGCACTGCCTCCGCCAATGCTGAGCCTTTCCCCATAACCTGGACAATGGGGGGAGTAGGTGCTGGAGGCAAAAAGGGCAAAAGGACTCTGAATGTGTCTGGGGGGAATGGTGACGGCAGGAGCGGCACTAGGAGGAGCTGGCCACACAGCTGGCATCAAATAAGAGAAAAATCACCTAAACCAGCTGGGCAGGCAAGACAGAGAAGCACAGAACCCACTGGGGCCCAGTTGGAAGGTCTCCCCGACATCTACAAGTCCACAGAAGTCGTTACTGTGAAGAAGGGAATTAAGTCCACCTTAGCCATATTACTTCATTTTTATCTTATCCCTAGAATGTTCCACAGGGGCTTTTAGGGAAAAAGAAGAGTCAAATGATTCTCTTGCTAGATGAGTTTGGAATTCCTTGAGGCAATATTTCCTATCCACAGACTCATAATGGACACTGGCAAAATAAATGCTCTGATAAGTCCTGCAGAGAAATCTGTTTCATTTATTCAGCCTAGCATTCCTCATACTTAAACGACTGTGAAACTCTTCCTTTTTCCCTGAGGCACCTATTGGCACTTCACGGAACAGTCTGAGGATTGCTGGTATACAGCAGGCATCACAAACTTTTTCTGTTAGTATTTCTGAAAATAATACATATTTTCAACTTAGTGGGCCACAGGGTCTCTGTTACAATTACTCGACTTTGCTGTGAAAGCATAAAAGCAGCCCTAGACACAATGTAAACAAATGAGTATGGCTGTGTCAATAAAACATTAGGTATCGACACCAAAATGTACATTTCATGTAATTTTATATGATATTAAATATTCTTCTTCTTTCAATTTTCCTCAATCATTTAAAAATGTGAAACTATTCTTAGATCACAGGCCACACACACACACACAAAAATCAGGCTACAGGCTGACTTTGGTCAGCGGGCTAGAGTTCGCCAACCCCTAAGACGGCAATGGAAAGCTCCAGTGTCTTCTAGGACCACCTTTGTCACCCGGGCTGGAGTGCAGTGGCCGGATCTCAGCTCACTGCAAGCTCCGCCTCCCGGGTTTACGCCATTCTCCTGCCTCAGCCTCCCGAGTAGCTGGGATTACAGGTGCCCGCCAACTCACCTGGCTAGTTTTTTGTATTTTTTAGTAGAGATGGTGTTTCACCGTGTTAGCCAGGATGGTCTCGATCTCCTGACCTCGTGATCCACCCGTCTCGGCCTCCCGAAGTGCTGGGATTACAGGCGTGAGCCACCGCGCCCGGCCTCTAGGACCACTTTTAACTCTCAGGGGCATGGAAAGGGGAAGAAGAACAAGTTGCAGGGTAGGGGGGAAGTGGGGGGACAAGCAGTAGAAAAAAGACTGATCTGGGATGCTGGGGACAAGAGTGTGTGCTAAACTCTTCAGTCCGCTCACATGGCCTGTGACTTTACGTGAGTAATTCTACAACTCAGGCAGAGCGCATGTTCTGGATGGTCTGGGGTGAGGAGGGTCTCTATTTTCTCACTCAGACCTCCCGCAGGCCTATCAAATGCTGGAATTGTTCCTGCTACCCACATCCTACTGCCAGGCACCTAAGTTGGAGAAAGAGATAAGGGCCCCTAAACTACACTTTGATAAATTGTCCCCAAGATGCTGGCCAGGATGTGACCCCAGCTCCAGCCTAAGGCAGTGGCCTTTGATAGGAAGAAAAAGAGGGAAAGTCCAGGATCAGTCAAGGAAAAGGTTATTACATTCAGCTCTATTGTCTTTTTTTTTCTTTTCTTTTTTGAGATGGATTCTCTCTCTGTTACCCAGGCTGGAGTGCAATGGTGCCATCTGGGCTCACTGCAACCCCCGCCTCCTGGGTTCAAGCGGTTCTTCTGCCTCAGCCTCCCGAATAGCTGGGATTACGGGTACGCACCACCATGCCTGGCTATTTTTTTGTTGTTTTTTGTGGTTTTTTTGCATTTTTAGTAGAGACAGGGTTTCACCATGTTGGCCAGCCTGGTTTCAAACTCCTGACCTCAAGTGATCCACCTGCCTCGGCCTCCCAAAGTGCTGGGATTACAGGTGTGAGCCACTGTGCCTGGCCAAGCTCCACTGTCTTAATCCACGTGGCAAAATCCAGCATACGCAAAGTAAAAATCAAACTAAAAAACTGGGGAAATGGTTGCTGTTCAAACTGCAAAGAACCAAAATCATATAGAAAAAGACCAAAACCTACCAGAACAATGGGCAGAGGATATGAACAAACCATGTGTAGGGAGAAGCTGCAAATGGCACACATGAACAAAATGCCCCACCTCACACAGAATAAGAAAAAAAGCAAAGTCAGGCTACAAGATACCATTTGTTATCTGTTGGATTAACAAAAATCTACGTTTGAGAACTTGAACTGGCAACAATGGGAAAACAGGCATCCTCACGCATTGCTGGTGGAAACGCAAGTGGAATGGCCTCTAAAGAGGCCAAACTGACATTATCTATCAAAACTACAAATAGGCCAGGCACGGCGGCTCATGCCTGTAATCCTAGCACTTCAGGAAGCCAAGGTGGGTAGATCACCTGAGGTCAGGAGTTCGAGACCAGCCTGACCAACACGGTAAAACACTGTCTCTACTAAAAATACAAAAAGTAGCCAGGTGTGGCGGCAGGCGACTGTAGTCCCAGCTACTCAAGCAGCTGAAGCAGGAGAATCGCTTGAACCTACGAGGCAGAGGTTATAGTGAGCCGAGATCGTGCCATTGCACTCCAACCTGGGTGACACAGTGAGACTCCACCTCAAAAACAAAAACAAAAACAAAACAAAACAAACAAACAAAAACTACAAATAGACAACACCACCTCCAGGAACTGGTCCTAGAGTTACACTCAAATGAAAAATGACCTACACACCGAGGTTTCCCACTGAAGCCCTGTTTGTGAGACCAAAAGACTAGAAAACACCTAAGCATCCATCCCAGGAGAGCTGGGTAAGTCAGTTATGATGATGGTGATGATGATGATGACTGCTCTCCTTTACATGTGTATGACAATTCGGTCCTGTTCTAAGCCTCATTACTCAAAGCATGGTCCAGGGACCAGCAGCTTCTGTTACCTGGTGGCTGTCTGAAAACACAGACTCCTCTGCTCCAGGCCAGCTGAATCAGAATCTGCATTTTACCAAGATGCCTGGGAAAATCCCATGCACATTAAGGCACCATTTTAAAAAACTCTTCCCATAATAACCCATTACATCTTGTAACAACCCAATAGCCCAAACCCTCTCATCACCTGCATGCTGGAGATGAGAAAGCCCAGGCTCTGACAGGTTAGGGAAATGGTCCAACGCCACAGTGTGTGTGGGTGGCAGAGCTACATGGACACAAAACACATGGAACAAGGAAGCTCTTTAATGGCTGACAGGACAAATCTCTGAGATAAGTCATCAGTTGGAGAACACTGTATATGCCAGGCCACCATTTATGGGAGGGGGAAAAACTGAAAGCTGAATCTCCATGTAATTTCTGAAATACCCAGAGAGCATCTCTGAAAAGAAGGAAACAGCAATTGTCCCTGGGAAGTGGAACTCAGCAGCTGGAGAAGAAAGTGGGAGGGAAACTATTTCGTGTTACACATGTATCGTTCATAGCTCCAAAGGCAAACATTGCGAAGGTGTTTATTCAAAAATAAATGAAAAAAAATTTGTGTTCATAAAACTGGTGGAAGGAAGAAGTTACACAGCTGGAAACCATCACCACTGAATTTTTAGCAAAGTCAAGCTACAAGATACCACTTGTTATCTGTTTGGGGTGGGGGAAAATTAGCACAGAGAAGCCCATTCCCACTTCCCCACTCACCATCCTTCCTTCTTCCCTTCTCAAAGGAGGCAGAACTGTGGTGGGAATGAGAGGTGTGGGGGAGGGCAGACTCACAGTGGATTCTCCAGGAACTGGGGACTCAGACCCACATTCAGGTTTTAATGTGGAAGGGACTAATGCCTTGCATGAGGGCAACTTTGTCCCACAGGGGACAATCTGGCGATGTCTGGAGACATTTTTGGGTGTCACAACTGGGAGATGCTACTAGCATCTACTAAGAGGCCAGGGATGCTGCTAAACACCCTGCAGTTCACGGACAGTCCAGAATGTCCTGTGTCCTGTGGTGTCACCTTGGAGCTCTAGTTAAAGTGCAGGTTCTGATGCAGCAGGTCTGGGGAGGGCCCGGGATTCTGCATTTCTCATAAGAGGGCTGCCCTCACCCCTGCTGATGTGGGACCACCCTTTGTGTAATGAAGCCTTACCCAATTCTGCTATGGCCAAACATGTAATCTTCTCATGGAAAGAGGGGAAGGGGCTGCTTCCGGTTTGGATCAAAAGGCTGAACATGGAGTACCCGTTTGGAGGGGTGGGGAAGCCTGTTTGTAGTGAGGCAAGCATGAGCACTACTGAGACCCTCCTGAAGTCCAGGAGCACAGGCTGCATTAGGACTGGTGGTGGCAGTGGCCGGGGGACTCACCATCCAGCGTCTCCACCGAGAGCTGCAGGCCCAGGTTGTGCCGCGGATTGACCACCCAGTGGTTGCTGGTGGCTGTGATGTCGAACACCAGCCAGCCCTCCTCTGAGGCCCAGAGGGTGCGGCTGTCGAGCAGGAAGAGATCCGATTCCCTGCGAGAGAGGAGGAGAGACACAGGCTTTGCGTCAGCCAGGTCACAGCTCAGCTTCCCCAACAGATGGGAAGCAGAGCCTCATGGGGTGGGAGGGGAGGGAAAGAGTCCACTGGTCCCCCACAAGTGGGAACATCAGACCAAGATCCAGGCACAAAGACCCCTCAGTAGTTGTGGTGAGGAAAGAGAGTGCAGAAGAGCTACAAAGAGACACATGCAGGGAACAGGCAGCTGTTACAAGGCAATATCACCCCACAAATTGTTAGGGGCATCCCAGCGGGACAGAGTACAGGAAGACAGGGATTATGCAGCCTCCGTGTTGCTGGAAGAGTCTCAGAGAGCAGAAGTTGATAGTGACTGAACTATTTACCATGTGCCAGATACTGTCCCACAGGCTCAACACTATACTGTCTCATTCAATTCCCACAACCCTAAGTTCATTTCCAGGACGTGCACCATCTTCCTGAGCCCACCAAGAGGCAGGAGGTGAATCTCTGGACTGACGGTATTAATAGTGAAAATCCTTTCATTCTCTCTTCCTCACTTTTTACAGTAGCAAAATGGGTAAAATCATAATTAACTTGATAGGGGATGGAGGGTGGATGGATGGGTAGATGGATAGGTGGGTGGATGGATGGGTACATGGGTGAATGAGTGAATGGATGGATAGGTGGTTGGATGGATGGGTACATGGGCGAATGAGTGGATGGATGGATGGATGGATGGATGGATGGATGGATGGATGGATGGATGGATGGATAAGTGAATGCATGGGTAGATGAGTGGGTGGCTGGGTGGGTGGGTGGATGGATGGATGAGTAGATGGGTGGGCAGGTAGGTGAATGAGTGGATGGGTAGATGGGTGGATGGATGGATGAATGGGTAGATGAGTAGATGAATAGGTGGGTAGATAAGTGGATTGTTATGTTTCTGGATAGTAAAAATTTAGTATGAAAAATCTTCATAACATTTCTTGCACACCTTTAATAAGGATTCAAAGTTTCAATACTTTAAGTCCTTTAATAGTCAACTAGAATGTTTATACCGCTGTGTTGTACCAGAAACCAAGGCATAATGATGAACAACGTGACACTGGTCCCTGCCCCAGGACAACAACAGTCTCTATCATACCCAGAGTTATCTAATCTTCCTGGGGATTACAGTGAATCTTCTCTGCTCACACATAAAGATGTCAGACATACCCTTTATGGAGCACTCACCATGTGCCAGGCTCTGGGTTGAAACGCCTGACCAGTCTCATGTCACTTAGTTCTTACAATACTATGTGGGGTAGATAATACTCCCCATGCCATTGTGCAGAACTCAAAACTGAGGCTCTGAAAGGTCGAGTTATTTGCCCAGGGTTATGCCACTGGGACAGTCCAGGCAGGACTGGAAACCAACCAGGCTACCTGCAAGCCCAAGCTTGCAACCATACACAAAGACAGTTCTTCTGGACACTGCCTTTTCAGAGCCTTTCACCAGTCAACCTCATTGGAATGTAACCCACTAAACCACGGGCAGGAGCCCAGCCACCGATGTCCCTTTGATGAGGCACACATCTCCAGTTGGCTCCAGCCCCCAGCTCTCCCTACTAACACTGTGGAAAACCACCCTTATTTATCTTCCTGTCTGACCTAGACAACTCTAGGTTTGTGAGGTCTGCTAGATCACCCTTCTGCTGCATGCCATAATCTGTCAGACATCCATCAGGCACATCAATGTGAACAAGGCTCAGAGAAAGCATACGGGAAACAGATCTGTAATGTTAGTGAGTGCTGGGAGATTAACAGACCCAGAGAAGCATACACAGGGAAGAAGAACCAGAGTCAGAAACCGACAGGAACCAAGGCAGGTGCGAGGGCACAGGGCAATTTTCTCAGGCAAAAGCACAGAAGGAACAAATCGGAGCTGCTTTTCCCTCTGGGCCTCTCTCCATCCAAAACTCTGGGGGAGAGAATCCAGTTGGCCCAGTCAAGTCATGTGCCCACTCCTAGCCATGGGAGGGTGGGCACTCCACAGCAATGGACAGCATCACCAGGACCAAAGATGGGGGCAGGAGTCACCTCACCCCATGCCCCCCGAAACTCTCCTTTTTAATAACCCCCAGAACCTGATTCAAAAAATGCTTAATTCTGTTATTGCTATGGTTTCAATGTTTTGTCCTTCCCAAGACTCATGTTGAAAATCCCCAATGCATCATTATTAAGAGGTGGGCCCTTTAGGAGGTGATTAGGCCATTGGGGATGGATTGATGTATTTATGAATGAGTTTGGAAAAGTCTGGTCCCTTTTTGTTTTTCCACCTTTGACCACGTGAGGACACGGCAACAAAGTGTCATCTTGAAGCAGAGGGCAGCCTTCACCAGACACTGACCCTGCCGGCACCTAGATCTTGGACTTCCCAGTCTCCAGGACTATGAGGAATGAGGTTTTTGGTTGTTTTTTTTGTTTTTGTTTTTGTTTTTGTTTTTGTTTTTTTAAAGATTGTAAAGGACTCATTCCTCGCTCAAGCACAGAGAGATGACAGAAGCAAGGAAGTCTTTTTAGAGCCACACAGGACTTTGAAGACCCTAAATTTGCCTTTCACATCCAAACTGAATTAAAATAATGAGATGATTTTTCATGACTCATTAACTTCTTCTTCCCCATGCTCTCTTAGAGGTAGTTTCAGGCTGGCTTTGGGGATGTCTACACAGATTTTAAACTTATAAACAAGAATTTCCTGCTGTCTTATCTCCAGTTTGCCTGGATGACTTTCCTGGCTTTGAAAAGCTACCAAGGTTGTCAATGAACCATTAGCTATTCTCAACAATTAACAGATGAGACAAGAAGCACCACTCCAAGTTGAAACAACTTCTCCTACTGAATCAGGCTCCCAAGGCCCCTGTAGGAAATATCCACACCCCAGCACAGAAGTCACAAACCCAGGTGGTGATTTTGCTGGAAAATTGTTATTAGCAGGAAAATGTGACCAGATAATCTGGACAGGCCCTCGAAGACAGTGAAACAATGAATGGTAACCAGGGGAACAGAGTGAGATCTTTAAACAGAGAACACCTCGCCAAACGATACTGAGCATTCTCTTATTGCAGGCTATGACACTGAGGCCAGATGCTACAGGCCAGCGCTGACTCATCCATGAATCAACGTGAACGCGTTGACTCCCCTCCTTCAAGTCATAGTTTGCAATGTGTCCCAGGCACGTTTAGGAGAGCCAAATCTTCATCGGAAGGCACCGGGAGACAGGAGCCTTGCTGAGATGGGTCAAGTGTGAGATGCTAACACGGGCTTTGCTTTCAGACTGAGAGCCCAGGTGTGAGGTTGGACCTCATGGAAAGGACAAGGAAGGAATTACTCAGCAGCCAGGTCCAGTCTGACAGCTGGGAGAGGGGAAATTTCTAGCTGCCACCTCGAGCATCATAAAAGAACACTGGTTCTTACAACCAGGAGAGCACTGAAGGAGCCCTTTGTGACGTTTTATTTACCTTGAACACATTGGCCTCCCTGGCCCAGCCCAGGTGAGAGAAGAGGTAGGGAAGGCTCAGGGTGAAAGGCCTTGAGGAACCTAAACGTGTTCTTTCACCTTCGCCACTGTTGAGAATCTCGGTGCTTTCCACACTTCGGTTCTCTGAATCTCCCCACCAGCCCTATGAAATGGTCAAAGTCCTGTTACCATTTTACAGATGAGAAAAGTCGGGGTCAGTGAAATGAAGCCAATTGTTTGCAGTGACACATCTGATAAGTGGCAGAACCAGGTGACAGCGCAGGAAACCTGACTCAAGAACCTGAGTGCTTAAACCCTGCCACCTCCTTCACTCACCTGGGGACAAGAGACACATAGGAATATGTTGAATCCTGTATGATACATGATGTCATCACAGAGAGAGAAAATACTAGAGAGGGATGAAACCTGGGTGATGGAGAAGGGATAAGGCAAGGTTACGCCAGATAATTCCTGTGTCTTGGTTTCCACTTATGTAAAATGAGAATAATGCCATCTTTTTCAATGATTAGGAAGAGCCAAGTTAAGACCAGCCTGGCAGCAAACTCCCAGATGCTCCTGGAATATAGTTATTACAAGGTGTGTCAGTGTTGGTGTCTATTCTCTGCTAAACTTCAGGAAATCCTAGGATGGGGACTTTACATGTCTTGGCCCCAGAAGTTACGTGACTTGCCCACAGTTCTCCAGTCAACACACTACATGTCCATTCCAAGCATGTTTACCTTGGACTCCAAAATTTGTCAGAAAAGTGTTCTGTGTTCACAGTAGTGTTAGATTTTCTGCAAATACGGCCACCAATAATTCCTTGTCTCTGTATGCAGATGCTGCTGTCCCATAAACTTGTGGAGTCTGTTCCCCACCTCTGAAGTCTGGACTGACCATGTAATCTGCTGTGACCAGTAGGACCCAGTGGAACTGAGGCCCTGCCAGGCTCAGGACTAGGATTTAAGAAGCCTATCATTTCTGTGTTTGCCCTCTGGGAAGCAAGCCACTGAATCAAGAAATCTGACTACACTGCTAAAGAAGAGACCACATGGAGGGGAAGGAGGCACAGGCCATGGAGGATAAGGATCTATAAACCAGAGAGAGAGAGAGAAACCAAGTCAGTCCCCAGTGAGGCACCATCTCAGGCCTTCCAGACCTAGTCAAGCTCCTAGCTCCATCAGTGACCACAGAAGACACCAGAAAGAGTAGAAGAACCACCCAGCTAAGCCCTGCCTAAATTCCTGAGCAATAAAACAATGTTGTTTTAAGCCACTATATGTGAGTGGTTAGTTTCAGAGATACATAACCCAAACAACAGTCACATTGTTTATAACAGAAAAACTGAAAACTAACCATCCAGTGAGAGAGACTGGTAAAAACATTATGGCACGTCCAAGGCAACAGAGCCCTGCACAGTCACTTCAAAGGACCATATAAAGCTACACTTGTTGACAAGGTGGAAATATGATAGGAAAGTATTTAAGAAACAGAATTTGTAGGATGTAAACTTCTGGGAAAATGCAAAATGCAAAAATTGGTGCAAAAAGAAATGAAAATTTTGATTTGCCCAAAAGAAATTGAAATAGGAAGGTCTTTCCCACCCCCATACCCCAGTTGGTTTTATAACCACAAATTTTGCAAATTATCAACAGATAATTCTTTCTTATGTAATTTGATCAAGAACATGGAAGAGGGAGAGTTTGAAACCCATATTGTAAAGCTAGCATGCCACTGACTCCCAAAATAGAGAAGGCTAATTTGAACAGATGTTTTCCTGAAGAAGACGTGCAAATGGCCAGTGAGCCATGAAAAGATGCTAAACATCATCAACCATTAGGGAAACACAAATTGAAACCACAGTGAGACAGCACTTCACACCCACTAGGATGACCAGAGCCAAAACCACAGATGATAACTAGTGTTACTGGCAAGGACGTGGAGAAAGAAGAACTCTCACACACTAATGGTAGGATTGGAAAATGGGGCAACCACTCTGGAAAACAGTATGGTGCTGTCTCAAAATGTCAGATGTAGAATTACCATGTGACCCAGCAATTCAACTACCCACAGAAGCAATTAAAATATATGTGCACCCAAAATCTTACACACCAATGTTCATAGCAGGATTATTCACAGCCAAAAAGGTAGAAACAGTGAAGTGTCCATCAACTCACGAACAGATAAACAAAATACAGTAAATTGATACAACAGAATATTATTTGGCATTAAAAACTGAAGTTCTGATAAAGGCTACAACACAGATGAATCTTGAAATCATTATGCTAAGAAAAAGGAGTCAGACTCAAAAGATTGCATAGTGTATGAGTCCATTTCTATGAAATGTCCCAAATAGGCAAATCCATAAAGACAGAAAGTAGGGCCAGGTATGGTGGCTCACACCTGTAATCCCAGCACTTTGGGAGGTAGAGGTGGGCAGATTGCTTGAGCCCAGGAGTTCAAGACCAGACTGGGCAAGATGGCAAAACCCCGTCTCTACAAAAAATATAAAAATTGGCCAGGCACAGTGACTCACGCCTATAATCCCAGCACTTTGGGAGGCCAAGGCGGGCGGATCACCTGAGGTCAGGAGTTCAAGACCAGCCTGACCAACATGGAGAAACTCCATCTCTACTAAATTGCGCCATTGTACTCCAGCCTGGGAAACAAGAGCAAAACTCCATCTCATAAATAAATAAATAAATTATATATATATAAATTAACCAGGCATGGTGGTACATGCCTATAGTCCCAGCTACTCGAGAGGCTGAGGCAGGAGAATCGCTTGAGCCCAGGAGGTGGAGGCTGCAGTGAGCTGTGATCACGCTACTGCACTCCAGCCTGAGTGACGGAGTGAGACCCCATCTCAAAAAAAAAGAGAAAAAAAGAAAGATGAGTGGTTGCCAACAGCTAGAGAGGTAGGGAAAATGGGGGTAACTCTTAGTGGATATGGCGTTTCCTTTCGGGGTGATGAAAACATTCTAACATTAGATAGTGGTATTGGTTGCACAACTCAGAATGTACCAAAAACCACTGAATTATACACTTTATATCTTAATAAAGCTATTTTTTGAAAATGGATAAGACCAATCTAAGCCCCAAATATAGCGCCCCAAATATAGGTGCCATTATGCTAATAATTGTTTTAAAGTATACACACATCGGCCTGAAACATTTATACGCAGACCAGAGTGGCAGCAGCAATTCACTGTGAAATATTTTGCTTCCCTTTACAAGCTAACACATGTACATCAATATTGTCTCAGTTTAGTAAGCACGTCCTATTTCTGGAAAAAGCTAGATCTGTATGGGGCAACATATTTCCATGTTATACTTGATCAGCAGAACAAACCTAGGTAAGGTGGCAAGCCTGGCTCTCACCTTCTTTCCTGGGTTCAGACGGATTTTCCCCCTCCTCTAATCTCACAGAAAGGCAGCAGAGCCAGGGGACAGGCCACACATCTTTTGTCTATAAACTTGATGATCCTTCCACTTTCTCAGGCTGTTTCTGATTAAAGAAATAGCAAGACCCCAAAAGTCATCTTCTCTTCTGAAATTGAGTTCTCCCATGGCCCTGCTCTGCAAGACATGAGCCGCTGGTGACCCCAATGCCGCAGCACTGAGACACGTTAATATTTAACCACCAGCCTGGGGACAGCGCGTTGCTGGGCTTTCGGGTGTCTCCTCCCAGGGACACCCAGGTGAACCGGCTGAAATCTAATTCTAGAGGGAGCAGGAGGAGGAACCGCACGTCCCCAGGCTCATTTCCAGTGTCTCTCAGCCCACCTTCCCCTGGAAAGTCCTACCACAATGGAAAAGGGGATATTTTAAAATCTCAAACGTGGGAAGGCAGGAAGTCCTTTTTTTGGCCTCTGGTTACCTTCCTAGAGGCTATTTAGAGACTGATCCTTATGGGCCTTCACCCACCACCCCACTCCCAGGGGAGTAAGACTCCCATGTGGGATGCAGGACCAGGGCCTCAGCACAAAAACAGATCCAGGGAAGCTGGCCCTGAAACTCCCCCAGGGCAAAACACAGCGGAGTTGGGAGTCTGAGGATCTCTCTGGCCCTGAGGCACCCAGGCAGGCGTTGGAGCCACAGGAAACACAAATTCCAACATGGCCACGCAGTGCACACTGCCTTGTTGCCTGGAACAGTCGGTGTCCTGTCTGTGCCCACCGTCAGGGCTCCTTCAGCCTCCTGCCCCTGGGCCCAGCCATCCAGGGTCTTAGGAGCAGAACAGGCCCTTGGAAATCCATTCTGGTCATTTTAATTTTCAGCTTGGAAGATCAGAGAGTTTCTGTCTTACGCATGGGCAGCTGGTGGCTGAACAAGGATTAGACACCAGTTCTGGGCCATAATTTAGGGCAGTGTAATGAAAAATCTTCTCACCATCACAGCCTGAGAGCCAGCCTGATCTCCCCCTCTGCTACCTTCAGACACAGCCCCCTACCACCTTCAGGGAGCTGGCGCAAGCCAGGGATGGAAGGGCCGCATTTGGAATCACCTGGCTGGTGGATGGGGGCCCTCAGCACCCTGATACCTTGTCCTGGGCACCTACTGCACACTAGTCTCTTAAGGGACACTCTCCCACCTCCTCCTTCCTCCTCCAACGAGGTCAGTACAATCTGCAACTCCACTTAGTATCACCTTAATACCACCTATTACATGGGGATGGGGACTGTACCAAAAACTGAGGGGCAGGGAGGCTCAGGACAGGCCTCCACTGGGAGCAGCAGGTCCCAGGCCAGAGGTTACTCGAAGCACAGAAAGCTGTCTCCAGGGCCCCCACCCAAGTTAGAGGACGCAGAGCAGGAGAGCACAGGGCTGGCCCAGGCCCACCATCAAAAAAAGGAAAACACACTTCAGATGATACAGTAGGCAGAATAACACCCCCTCAGACACGTCCAGGTCCTGATCCCGGAAGCTGTGGATATGCCACCTTCCAGGTCCTGATCCCGGAAGCTGTGGGTATGCCACCTTCCATGACAGCAGGGACTGTGCGGATGCAATGGAAGATTTTTGAGTTGGGAGATTATCCTGGATTATCCTCATGGGCCCAAAAGAATCATAAGGGTCCTGATAACGAGGAAGGCAGGAGGCCAGAGAATAAGATGTGACAGCAAAAGCAGGGAACAGTATGGTGTGACTGCGGCTGGGGACCTTGAGCCAAGAAAGGGGGCTCTGTCTCCTAGAAGCCAGAAAAGGCAAGGAAACAGATCTAGTCCTCTGGAGGGCCTAGGGGAGGTACACTTTTCCCTGCCCTTTTAGCTGTGTTAGCTCTGCTCATCCTCTGACCCCCGACAGGAGATGTTTCTGTGGAACATCCACAGAAACGCGGGAGGGAAGAGTCCTCTGGGTGAGCAAGACAAAAGAAAAGGACTAGATGTGAGGTGTGAGGGTGTGCGGGAAGGACGTTCCACAGAAACATCTCCTGTCGGGGGTCAGAGGATGAGCAGAGCTAACACAGCTAAAAGGGCAGGGAAAAGGGTACCTCCCCTAGGCCCTCCAGAAAAGATGCAGCCCTATGGACCCCCTGATTTGGGCCTAGTAAAACCCATTTCAGACTTTAGACCTCCCAAACTCTAAGATAATAAATGTGTGTTGTCTTAAGCCACTAAGTTGGCGGTCACTTGCTACAGCAGCTAGAGGAGCGAACAGTTTCTCTCCGGAGATCCACGCTGAAACGCCTCCTCTCTACAGGTGCTCTGCTAGTAGCCAGAGACACAACGGCAGCCAGAGATGGAGCTCCGGGTCCAGAGGCTGGGCGTGCGTAGCACAAAGGAGGGTCATTCAAACCCTAATTAAGTGGTGTGAAGGAGGGAAGAGTCCTCTGGGTGAGCAAGACAGAAGAAAAGGACTAGATGTGAGGTGTGAGGGTGTGCAGGAAGGACGTTCCACAGAAACATCTCCTGTTGGGAGTCAGAGGATGAGCAGAGCTAGCACAGCTAAAAGGGCAGGGAAAAGCGTTCCTGGCAGAGAGAACTGAATATGGAAGTCACGATGAGAGAGTAGCGAGGAGAGGGCACAGGTACATGATGTCCCCTGCAGGGCCTCTGGCCGGGGGAGGTCAGGTCTTGCTGAGCGCTGGGAAGCCGGGAGGAGTTCTTTTTTTTTTTTTTTTTTTTTTTTTTTGAGACGGAGTCTTGCTCTGTAGCCCGGGCTGGACTGCAGTGGCCGGATCTCAGCTCACTGCAAGCTCCGCCTCCCGGGTTTACGCCATTCTCCTGCCTCAGCCTCCGGAGTAGCTGTGACTACAGGCGCCCGCCACCTCGCCCGGCTAGTTTTTTGTATTTTTAGTAGAGACGGGGTTTCACCGTGTTAGCCAGGATGGTCTCGATCTCCTGACCTCGTGATCCGCCCGTCTCGGCCTCCCAAAGTGCTGGGATTACAGGCTTGAGCCACCGCACCCGGCCGCCGGGAGGAGTTCTAAGCAGGGGTGGAGATCACAGGCTTTACCACTTGAAGACCCAGCTGACTCTCCCCGACCCCTAGTCTGACTGTCACCCTCGCCTCACCCTGCTGCTCTTTGGAAAACTGCAGGCCGGACATTCTGAAGGCCTGTGTGTTGTGAATGGTTGCTGGGCTGCAAGGATATTCCTCAGAAGAAAAGGAGCAAGAGAGCGAGCCAGCGAGCACAGCCAGAGCATTCCCAGGCTAGCATGATGTCATGGAGGGAGCACAGGCTTGTGGCTGTGGTGTCAGGCCGGGAAACTGCAGCCCGCCGCGCACCTGGAGTCAGCCCAGCAGCAACCCCGGCCTGCAGGGAAGCCCGGGAAGGAGATCAAAGGAGCCCAAGAGGAAGCCGGCCCCACCCTGGCAGCCAGCTCCCGGGTCCAAGGGGTGCCCCTCCTGAGTTGTAGGCTGGGGAGGACCCAGCCCGGGCCCCAGGCTCCCCCACCTCAGCTTCAGGGAATGCCCTACTTTCCTGCCAAATCATAGAACAGTCCCTGGCATCCCCCAGACGGGAAGATGAAGTCAGGGAGGTCCAAGGCTTTTTTAAAACACACTTCCTTGAAGACGGTGCCTATCCAGGAAGACTAAAATTAAAGCTCTGGGGAGTAAGGTGGAAAAATACACAAAGAGGCACAATATCCTCCTGCCTCAGACAGAGCTCAGGTGGCCACCCACGGCCCTCTCATCCACCCCACGGCTGTCTGTCTCCCTCTGGGCAGGGCCAGCTGACTGCGGACAGCACCCGCCCAGCCACTCATGAGAAGGTCAGGAAGACGCCGGTCCAGCGCCCGGAGGCCAGCGTTGTCACAGTCAGAAAGCGAGTCAGTGGCCCTTATGTTCTAGCCCTCGGTTTCTCCACCCACAAGACAAAGGGTTTGGAGTTTTTCAAGATCTCAAAAACTGCAACTTATTAATAGGATAGCTAAGAGAGGAAAATAGGAGGGTCAAAAATCCAAAATGCGCTGTGGTGAAATAAGGTTGGGAAGCGCCGCACGACACATTGCTCCTTAGAGATATCGTCATGCACCTTAGCTCTTTAAAGGCTCTGAGAAGTCCTGCTGCAAAGAAATGTCTGCTCTGGCAATGGAGCACAGTAATGAGTCGTTCAAACTTGTGTCTAGGTGCGGATCACAGAGGCAGGGGGTAAGGAGGGACGAGAATCATGGCGACAAATGGAAGGCTCTCCCTCATTTGAGACACAGCCACCAGCAGACAATCAGGAGGTCAGGGGCCCGAAGTCCTCTCTGTGATGAAATCCCCAGAGGGGTCCTCTGGTCCCACAGTGGGGGCTCAGGGATGTAGGCTGTAGGGCTCCAGGCTCCGGGTTGAGGAAAATTGGAATTAAATCTCAGTGGAGTAACCCTGAGCAAGTCAGCCTCTGCCCATCAGGTTCTCCTGTTTATAAAATGGAGGTAGCCATGAGGATTGTTCTGAGAATGAGTTAAATGGAAAGATATGCTCAAGACGCCAGCTCAGAGCCAGATACTCAAGGCTCTCAGCTGGTTGAAGCAAACCTCAATGTCAGTGTGAATCTTCCACCATGGGATTCAAGCTGCCTCGGCTTTTAAAGCAAGATCACAACTGCAGCAAGCTGACCCCGACTCAAGATGGAACCATCTCAGAACAAGGCCCCGAGCGAGCCCACTGAACCCTATGGCACCTGAGAGGCAGGCACTGTTGTCCCCTCTCACAGGTGGGAGACTGAGGCTCAGGGAAATGCAGGTAGTGAATGGAGCCAGCCCAGAGGCCCGTTCCAGCAAAACGCCAGCCCTACATGGTGATGGCTTGATGGCGGAGGGAGAGCTGCCGCGCAGCGAACCCCGGGGGTTCCACTTCCACGCTTCTCACCCGCACTCCCCCTGCTCCAGCAGCCTGCAGGGGCTGAGCAATTCACTTCCCTGCTTCAAACCCTTTAGCAGCTCTTAGGATAAAAAGCCAAAGCTCTCGAATGTGTTCTGTGACAAAGAAGACTATGGTACTGACAGTCCAAACCGAGAAACTGAGGAGAGAGAGGAGGCATTATCATCAACTCCAGGTCACCCAACCTGTAAGGCCCTAGATGGTCTGGCCCCTATCTCCACAGTCACCTCCCACCCAGCCGTCCTCATCTGTGCCAGTCTCCAGCCCACCACAACCCTTCACACATGCTGTTCCCACTGCCTGCAACACTGTTCCCTGCCTTTTCACCTCCCTCACACCTGCCCGTTCTTGAGCTCCCCAGGGAAGCGTCCACTGATGCCCTCCTACTGGCGCATCCACGTCGGACACCCTCCAAGGCCAAGTCCTCTCCCCCGCACCATCTGGGCTGGAGTTTCCGTTTGTTTGTATAGTTTTTTGGGTTTTCCTCTTTCCTTGCCAGGTTTGAAGCTTTTTGTCAGCAAGAACCAGCCCTATTTTGTTCAGCCCTGGAGCAGCCTCTGCACTGGTGCTCTGCACCAAGCACACAGCTCAGCACAAAGCAGGCGTTGGATGCACACTGGACAAACGTGCTGATATCCTCTGCATCCTTACAGCCAGTGAGGTTTTCCGGTTTCACTTCCAATCGTTTATATTATTAAAAGAGAAATGGTAAATACTTTTTCAGATTATTCCAGTAGCTCCAGAAATGGCTCTGACTCACAGTTCACTGGGGCCTTAGCCCACCCTATGCCCCACTAGGCGCCCACTCCCAGGCCATGGGCACCCAGCCGCACATGCTAGTCAGCCCCTGGGCACCTCCATACCCTCCACCTTCACAGGCCTGGCTGTGGAACCAGGGGGCGGTCAAATTACCTCAAACTGACCCCTCGCTGGAAACTGCCAGGTTGCATGGGCTTCCGGTTCAGTGCCCCCATTTCCTGTCCCCGTCACCTCTTCAGAGCCACCTTCTTTCCCCACATTAGGAAAAAATCAAGAGGACTCAGGCAGGCAGAGAGTAACAGCTGGGAAGAAAGCATGCCTCACATTTCCTTTTGGACCCGATTCTTGTCACTCTTTGCTTAAGATACCAGGGTTTGAGCCCCAGAGTTTCTGGAAAACTGGAGGCTCTACCATTCCATTCAACCCAGGCGTGATCCATCCGGAAACCCAGTGGAACTGAGCTGCGAGCTGGCTTCCGGCCCACAGAACACATCAAGAACTCTGGTGAAACGTCAAGAACTCTGGGGGGTCCCCCCAGAAAAACCTGGGGGGCACTGCAGAGCTTCTGACGCGGCTGTGGGGGAAATCCCACACGGATGGGCAGCTCCCTGCGTCTGGCACTGTGGAGGTGGGCGGGCAGCCATGGAGGATGGGGAGACTCATCTTTCTAGACTTCCCCTGGGGGCCGCATTTCCTCCAGCCTCCAGGTCCAGACCAAAATAGAATGAGGTAAATTCAGCCCCTTTCACGCAGCACACTCAAGGAATAAACAAGCACCACAAATACAGTCTCCGAGCTGGGTCATCTTTCCAACCTCTTTTTTTTTTTTTTTTTTTTTAAGAGAACCACAGGCTGTTTTAAGATTCCAAAGCCAGAGACAGAAAAAGTGCAGCAAAGCGGGGAGACAAGGGGAAAGAAACTTGACAGTGCTTTGCAGACACAAACAAGTGACGCAACTTCCAAATTCAAGAGTCTCAAAAACAGAGGCTGGGTTGGAACCTCCAGAAAAGGCCAGAGCGGGGTGTCTAAGACTTATTCTCAGGGTAGCATCCTTAAGCCAGGGGGGTCCAGGAACGGGGCAGGCTGAGGATGTCGGCTTGCACTTAGTAGACCCTCACCGGGTCCCAGGAGCTGTGCCGGTGCCAAAGCTGCCCCTTGCCAAGGAGCCCTCCCAGCTGCCCTGTGTGGTTGACACTTGGCCTCTCATGCTTCAGTGACCCCAGAGGCAGATCCTGAGTCAAGGACTTGAATGCAAGTAGTTTGTCAGAGAGGTGACCCCAGGAACCACCTGGAGGGGGTGGGGAAGTAAGACAGGCTTACAGATCGTCAAAACAGAACACTGTGGGCCTGGGACTCAAGCCGGTCAGAACCTCCTGGAGACTATGCTCCCGAGGGGTGCACCTGAGGGCGAGGGGGCTGTCTCCTGAGGGCGAGGGGGCGTCTCCTGAGGGTGAGGGGCCGTCTCCTGAGGGTGAGGGGCCGTCTCCTGAGGGCGAGGGGGCATCTCCTGAGGGTGAGGGGCTGTCTCCTCAGGGCGAGAGGGCATCTCCTGAGGGTGAGGGGCTGTCTCCTGAGGGTGAGGGGCTGTCTCCTGAGTTTGAGGGGGCTGGGGAATTCTCCATGGGCCTTGACTCCAACTCCTCAGTGGGTCAGAGAAAGCTTCCAGCAGAGCTCCCGCATAGGGAAAGGTGTGTAGGGAGGGGAAACCTAGAGGTCTGCGGCTCAGCCGGTCCATCTCTCCGAGGAGAGGTGGAGACCCTGTCCAAGGTCGCAGCTGGTGAGGCTGACGTGGCAGGAGTCACCGCCTGAGGAGCCAGACATGGGCTGGAGGAGAAATGCTGTTTACACACATGGCAAGGACCCCTGCCAGGACAACCTGTGGTGGCATCTGCAGAGAAAAGGCTCAAACACCAGTGATGCAGGGGAAGCTGGAGGATCCCTCTTATGTCAAGGAGCGAGACGAGGGCTTCAGAGATGCTTTTCCTACTGCACCGTGGGCCCCCGCACGTGGAACCCCCCAAGGGGAAAGGGAGGGAGGCAGGGCTCAGCTGGAGAAAGCTTTCCAAGGAGAATGACCATGACAGGTTTCTTGGGAGGCTCCTGGTTCCAGCCCTCAATCCCGCTTGCAAACCTGACTCCCAAACCACCCTACCCACCCTCTCCCACTTCTGGAACCTATGGGCTCAACCCCAGAGCAGGAGGCTGAGCCCACTCCCTAAGCCCACAGCGCGGAGGGGAAAGAGGCTGCTTTTGAGGATACCTCAAGTGCCACCTTTAAAGCACCCCTACCTAGGCCCTGGGGAAGTTAGGAGACAAAGAACCCTTACCCCAAAAAGGCTCTTATAATCTAGTTTCCACTCAAGAAGCACAGCCACGTGCAGTGCTCTGTGCCAGGCACTGGGGTCACCATAGCTAAAAGCCCAGGGGTTACAAGGACTCCCATCTGGGGACCCCATGTGGCTGTGACCCAGGTCACCCAAGCTCAGAAGACAGCAAGCCACAGCCAGAGCGTAAGGATTCGGGTTGAATTTTAAAATAGGTGGGGCTGAGATAGACCGAACACTAGTGGGAGAGGATTCTGCATCAACTCCCTAGCAAATGCTGGGTGACTGTCACCTTCAGAAACAAGCAAAGCCAGAGAAACACACAGGCAGGAGGAGCCCCAGGAGATGTGGCCATTGAAGGGTAGGTGGCGTCCTGGACAGGACAGAAGGACAAAAAGTAAAAGCAAAGGGGTCCAGAATAAATGATTGACTTTCATTAATAAAAATGTAGATGCTGGGTCCTTAATTATGAAAACTGTACCCTATTTGATGTAAGGTGTTAAAACAGGGGAAACCAGGCGTGTCTGTGCGTCCGTGGGCTGTGTCTGTGTTTCCGAGGATCTGTCTGTGTTTCCACATGTTTACGTGTACAGGAGACAGCCGGAAACGAGGCTGGGGCTGAAAGGTATCTGTATAAAGATATCTATCAACACAGATATCAACAGACATCTATATCCAGGGAGATGGCAAGGCCAGGGCTGACTTCATGGGCATATGACCCATGCAGTCACACGGGGCCCAACACACAGAAGTACTCTGAGCTTGGTTTCATGCTGTGCTGTTGCTCTCTTGAAATCCTTTATACATGTTTGACAATACATTTGACGTTTTTCATTTTGCACTGGGCCCCAAAAGGGACACAGCCAGTCCTGGGAGCTTGTTTTCAAATGTTAATGATGAAAACTTCATGCCCTACACCTAACTAGTTGGGGTTAAACATGGGAACCTGTATTTTTCTCTTCCGATGTATTTCCAGGAGGTTCTGACAACAGCCGGGTTTGAGCACCACCCCGGACAGATGTGTGTGGGGAGCTGCACAGCTAGTGTTTGGTGGTAGGCAGCAGTGAGCAAGGTGAATGGGAAGGTGGGAAGAAGACAGGGTGGTCGAGGGACTTCCCACTTAAGTATGTTCGGCTGTGTCACCCAGAGGCACTTGACATCCCTCCCTCCACCCTGTGCTTCTCAGTCAGGGCCATTCTGCACTGTCTCCTAACTCTTCCCCTGGGCCTAGTTAGAGACCCTTTAAAGATGGGACCCTGACAATGTCTGCTGACATTTTTGGTTTCACAACTGAGTGTGAGGATGTGTCACTGGCATCTGGTGGGCAGAAGCCAGGGCTGCTACTGAATGCCCTACAATGCCCAGGATGGCCCCTACCCCAGAGAATGAGCCTCCCCCAAAGGTCACTACTGTGGAGGATGGAAAATAGAAACCCTGCCTCAAATGACAGGGCATAAACACTTCAGCTCTCTTGATGGGACTAGGGTGAGGGTGCACCTTTGTCTCCAGAACCTCTAGCAGGAAGAGTGAGCCGAAGTCACCCTACGGGGTGCTCTGCAGCAGCGCCGCTCCCTCACCTGGCCTCCCCACCTCCCCACCGTCCGATGCTCTAAAGGCCTTTCTGGGAAACATTTTCTAATCCTTCACTCTCACAGCCACACAATCCTCAGCTAAGGGTCAGCTTCTGAGAAACCTGACCTGAAACCAGTTTCACTTGATGGCAGCTTCACTCAATTGGCAGTGGCTGCCTCATTTAGAGATCTGTACCAAGGATCCAGGGAAAGGGAGGGCTGGGATCCATTAGCAATGCCTGCCTTGGTCCCGGGAGGAGAAGGGTGGCTTGTGTGCTGGAATGCAAAGCCAGGTGTCAGCTTTCCTTCTTCCTTTCTTGGGGTGGCAAAATGGAAAGCCATGGGCATTATTGAGGAAAAAGAAGAATATTGCACTGACAGAGGTGGCAATAGGAAGACAAAGGAAGAAGCAGGGTTTGGAAGAACCTTGAGTATTTAGCCACATGCCTACTTCCAATCTGAACTTGAACTAGCTTCATTAATTGTGGTTGTCTCCTTTAAAACATCATTTTCCTGGTAAGCCTGTATTCCTCATCCTTAGAGTTAATATTTGAGCAGACACTTTTCTTCCCAGCTACAGATGACTGCTTATGACCAAATTGAAAAATATTAATTCTCTTTGTCTCCTGCCAAAAAGGCTAAAGCGATTACAGATCCTGATTCGAAACACAGATGTTAATACATTTGGAAAAATGAGCTTCTATAGGCAAGCAGAGGCCCAGGGCCAAGCATGAAGTGCTTTTGGAATCAAAGTGCCAAATCAAGTTATCCAGAGAGCTGCCTCCACGAAAGCCTATTCTCCCCAAATGCATTCCAGTGTAAAGAACCTCAGGCTGCCGCACACATGCTGATGTCTCCCCTATTTGCAAACAAGAACTGACCTACCCTTGGGTACCCACTGGCACACAGCTCTAAATAACGTAATTATAATCATCACAGGGAAACATCCATAGGATCAAAAAGTATCATAATTACAAGCAATTTTCACTTTTTGGAAATTGGGCTCAGATGCTGAAGAAAAAAGGCATTCTCGAGTTTCAGTTCTGGAAGAGAAAGCATGTTGGAGTGTTTGCTAGGACGGACTAGCCCCAGGGCAAAGATACTGTGGCCAGCACCCGCTCATCCAGCAGGCATCTGCTGTGCGTGCGCTCGGGCACACGGACCAGACCATGCGGCGTGTGAATTCAGGAAGCCCACATCCTCAAAGGAGAGGCCGGGTCATGCTTTCATCCTTTCATGCATTCAGTGTCTTACTGAGCACCTATTATGCGCCAGACTCTAGGAAAAACAGATACCACAGTGAGCAAAACGAACGAAACTCCTGCCCTTGTGGAGCCTCCGTCACTGTCTCTGCTGGGCCCCACTCAGATCCCGTTCAGATCTTCACTGTGCAGCCCACGCTGGCTCAGCAAGGGTCCACATGCTGTCCAAGTCCATGCAACTTCCAAGGGGTGGAATAAGAGGCGGCTCCAGGTGCATCTGCAAAGCCTCACTACACACTGCTGGGACAGGCTGGGCAGGTCACTGGTCTCTGCCTCAATTTCCTTGTGTGGAAAATACGAATTGCTCCACCATTTCCCAATTTACAGGACTGGACTGCCATGAGGAGAAAGAAAAAAGTGTATCCACTAGCCAAGGAAGAAAAACATATGTGACTGGGGAAAGATGTAAGCTTCTCATCCTTAATCCCCAACCCAGAATTGTGCCTACATTTCCTTGTCTGTGAAAAAGGGTGTGGGAGCAGGCACGGTGGCTTATGCCCGTAATCACAACACTCTGCGAGGCCAAGGCAGGAGAATAACTTGAGGCCGAGTTCGAGATCAGCCTGGACGACATAGTGAGACCTCATCTCTACAAAAGTAAAAAACTAGCCAGACAGTGGTGTGTGCCTGTGGTCCTAGCTACTTGAGAAGCTCAGGTAGGAGAATCGCTCCAACCCAGGAGGTCGAGGCTGCAGCGAGCTGTGATCACTCCACTGCACTCCAGCAGAGCAACAGAGCAAGACCCTGTCTATCTCTAAAAAAAAAAAAAAAAAAAAAAAAAAGGGCTGGGCAGGGATAAGGGTGCCTCCATGGAGGGTTGCTGTGGGAAGCAGTAAAGAGTCCCTGTTGCATACAATTAGCTTTTGTCATCATGACTGTTCCCAAAGGCAGACATCCCTTCTCCCAGTATAGACAAGCGTCATGGGAGAGAGGAGGCTCCAGGATCGCATTGCGGAGCCAGCTAAATCGATGGAAACGTAAAGGGAGCAGACCTTTCCCACAGACGGTCTACAAGAGGGCGGGACTGACCACCTTGTGGGGACACCTGCTCAGCTTCACCGCACATGATATAACACCTATAGGGAATCAGGGAAAATGCAGGCAACCTGCTGAGCCCCCGCCCGCCATAAACACTCAGCGAACAGAATCTGTTGCCGTTGATTCCCAGCCACCACCTGTATGCTCCCTGTGAAGCCAGGCTTGGGATGAATTATGGGAAGAAATAACAGGGACAGAGATCAAAAAGAGCCACCAAGGCCCACCAGATGGCCTCAGACCACAGGACAGGAAGCCAATGGGCATTTGGCCCCCAGATGCTGAATAGGGGATGCTGGCCGTGTCTCCAGCATTAACTGGATTGAACACAGTGGTTTGCCGTCTCTGCCCAGCTGGGTGGTTTTTTCCAGAGGGATCCCTGCAGATCCATGAGAGGACCCCAAGTGGAACCAAAAACATTAAGGCCTGCCACTCCCGCTCAGGCAGCTTCAGCCTGGGTTCTGGAGTGGGGCCCAGAGAAAGGGGCTGCGAGGAAAAATGCCAAGGCCCCTTGGTGAGGACTGCTTTCCTCTGACCTTCTAGGATATGCTGGAAGTTCCCAGTAGCCAGAAGGAATCCTCCTTGCCTTCTGAAAAGGCTACTCAGGAAGCTGAACTGGCACATCCTGAGAAGGCAGCTCAAAACCAGAGCTCATGCCCTGGGGCTGAGGTGTAGTGGCAAGAGGTTGAAGTCAGGAGATGAGGAAACAGGCACATAGCCTTCAGGAGCAGCAAGAAGCTCCAGAGGCTCCCAGAAGCTTCCAGAAGCCTCTGGAGCCAGAGTCCAAAGGGATCTTCACCCTTAGCCAGTCCCTTTCCTGTGCCATTGAGACTGACAATTGTGTTCTGGACTATACTTTGGGCTCAGTCTTATAGCAAGAAACAGTCTTCTCTGAGACACCAAGCTGAAGGGAACATAGAATGTTTCAGAGAAGGCCAACATGGTGAAACCCCATCTCTACTAAAAATAAAAATTTAGCCAGGTGTGGTGGTACACACCTGCAATCCCAGCTACGTGGGAGGCTGAGGCAGGAGAATCACTTGAACCTGGGAGGTGGAGGTTCCAGTGAGCTGAGATGGTGCCATTGCACTCCAGCCTGGGCGACAGAGTGCAACTCCATCTCTCTCTCTTAAAAAAAAAAAAACAAAACTATTTCCTTCCTCTTGGGCATGTAAGACAGCTTATGGGTGAGAAATCAGAGAGATCTTACCCACCTGTTCTTACCCTAGCACACAGGGAGCTTTTAAAGCACACCAATGACAGTTCAACCCCTACAGATCAGGACTTTTAAAAGGCTCTGTAATTCTAATGCACAGCCAAGGCTGAAAACCAACTCAGGACTCATCAATGGACCCATGTGAGCCCCAGGTGAGGAAATCAGCACTATGGGAATCACTGAGGCACGGCCATGGCTAAGACGGTGAGTGCTGGAATCTAAGAGCCTGGGTTCGAGTCCCACCTCTGCCACTTT
The DNA here is from genome assembly GCF_047675955.1 of Chlorocebus sabaeus. NCBI lineage: Eukaryota > Metazoa > Chordata > Mammalia > Primates > Cercopithecidae > Chlorocebus > Chlorocebus sabaeus. Next base: position 6,944,931 of record NC_132905.1, on the reverse strand, counting down.
GTAGCTGTGTGCTCTCAGGCAAGCTACTTCCCACCTCTGATACAGGCTCTGCACCTGTAAAATCGGGATGATACGTCTTCATAGGAAACTTTGCAAGGCGTGAAACAAAGCTGAAATGTCCAGCACAGTCATAAACCGTAAGCACCACGCAAAGAGAAGCCTCAACCACAGGGTGGAGACGTGCTCTGGAACGTGACCATGGCTCTCTGCCCAAACACGCTCATGGGGGCTAACGGCAGGGCAAAACCCACCCAGAGTCTTGCTACCAAGTCATGAATCTGCACATCACAAGTTGCCGCCACCCCAGCATCCCCCGGAGAGGACTGGGCAAGGAGCCCTGGCCCACTGCCCAAGGGCTGTCCTGTGAGGGGGCTGCAGCGTTCCTCCTACCACATCCAGCCCCATCTACCTTCTCAGGTTCATGGACCAAAATCATCAGGGCATCCCCAGGGAGCTTGTCAGAAAGGCAGAAACTCAGGGTCCCCATCCCAGGTCTGGTTGAGGGCAAGAGCCTCTGCCTAGGCTGAACGTACCCAGGAAGCTGAGCCCAGGCCTCCTCTGCCAATCCATCCTGTGCGGTGGGGACAGGCAGGGGGTAGCTCCCTCTTCCTCAGAGTGACTCAGACTGCAGCTGATCCAAATCTTGGCCCTGGAGACCACACTGAGGTCACCCTCCTGGCAGCCGAAGTTGCTGAGATGAACCAGGGGACATTTCCATCTAGCTGCCGACATCATCTCGACCTTGGTGGCAGCTGACTCCCTTGGAGCAGATTCTGCTGCCCTGACTGGCCTTGGCCTCCCAGGGAGGTTCTCATAGGCCAGCTCCCAAAGCAGAGTGTGTCGCCTACATGTGGGGCAGTGCTGCGGAGCAGGGCAAGCCTGGGACATGCTCAGGGAGAGACGGGGAAGGCTGGGATGGAAGATGCCAGGTCCCAGTTCCACAGTAGAAATAGGGCAAACAGCATGACTCCTACCCCAAACATCCTCACTTTCACCTGGAACCAAAGTCTGCACCAACGGGGAGAATAGCAAGTCCAGCTCCTGGAATTCAGGCCCCAGCTGGCCTGGCCTCAGGCCCGGGGTTCAGAAAATGAGGATAAGACTCCGATCCTTTAGCAGCCCCCTCTCGCCCCAGCGAGGCCTCTGGAGCCAAGGCCACTGTCCCCAGACCTGCCTCTTAGCCCTCACTCGCTCCACAGCCCGCCAAGGGCGGATCCAACTTGTCTTTCCAGCTGTCTGGGGCCGCGCTTTAAACAGAGCCACAGGGCTGTGGAAGGCCTCCAGCTCAGCTCATTATCGGAATTTAATCTGGATTCCCAGAGATCAAGAGGACTCAGTGGAAAGTGACTCCCACAAGGGGAGAGACGCTGAGGCCGACCCAAAGCCAGCTAATCCCTGGCACCCCCGGGGCTTTCCTGGAGCTCAGGCACAACTTGTCAGATGTCCCAGCCCTGCACAGCTGGACGGCTGGCGGCACAGAGACCGAGGCAGCCACACGGCGGGGGCAGCAAGGCAGGGTCTGGGCTCCCCTGGGCTGAGATCTGCAGGAGGCCTTCAGCTGGAAGAAGCCACGAGGGCCCAGGTTGGGGACACGCAAAGAATAGCCCCATCTCTGAACAGGCGAGCTGGCAGAAGCGTGGGGGATTCGAAGAGCATTTTCAAGCTCAGGGCTTTGTTCCCACTGGGAGACTGCAGAATTAGGGGAACTGGCTCAGTGGACATACACAGGAAGGCAGTGCCACAGCCACCACCCAGGGCTCTTATCTTCCCAGGGAGGTCTTGCTCCACTTCCTGCCGTGATGACGATGATACTAACGCAGGTGACCATTTATTGAGCACTTCCTGTGTGTGAGACACTGTTGTAAGTATGTCACCCCTTCCATCCACAGCACAACTCTGGAAGGGAGATCCAGTTATTATCCCCATTTTACAAAGGAAAAAACTGAGGCTCTGAGAGATGACTCTTTCCCAAGGTCACACGGGTACCTGGTGGCAGGATTTGAATCCATGCTTTTAATAGCTGGGGAACTACATAATAGGGGTATCTTGGTTCTAGATTCAAAAACAAAACAACCTGTCCAAAAAACTGAATAAATAATATTTTTTAAATTTAACCATTTAACTTCCGAGGAATGGAGGCTCTGCTGCAGGAGGCACAGGAAGAACGTGTAGAAACCTAAAGAAAGCGGCTGGGTCTTTCCCTCCACTGCTTCTCACCCTGCTCCCTTCCCTGCTCAATGCTCCCACCTGCCATGTCCTCTCCTCTGCTGGAACGTGAGCTCCCAGAGGGCAGGGACTCATGTCTAGTTCATTCTGGTCGATGCCCTCAGGCATGGCATGCAGCAGGTACCTGTGCTGAGGGGGGACTCAGCCACCCAGCAGCCTAGAAGCCCCCAGGAGTAGGACCCCAGCACCAGAATGGGCATCCCCAGCCCAAGTTGCTTGCTGCCAGCAGCCTGGCAGGGAGGACGCCTGGAACGCCCGTCCCTGCTCCAAACACAGTGCTCAGGCCTGCTGCCCAACCCTGCAGCCCTCAGGATCCACCCCGTGGATCTCAGGCAAGACAGCAGAGACACCTCAGACCATGATGGGACCAGGTACCCATGAAGCCAGCAGGAAGGACCAAGAGCTGCCAGAGCTGAGTGGAGAATCCAGATAACAGCCTGGACAGAGAGGCTGTGGTTTCATCCTAAGAAAGAAGCTCCCAGGCTGCTGGGAGTAGATGCCGATGTCACCTCCCAGGAGAGCTGCTCAGCAGTGTCTACCAAAGCCACCCACGTGTGGGCTCTCTGACCCCACAATTCTACCTCTAGAACTTTATCGGACTGATAGACATGAACAGGTGTGTCAGCGAGGGTACCTGCCCTGCGGCACCGTCCATCATAGAACAGAGGGGCCAGCGTGCACACATGAAAGACAGCACACCCCACGCTGTGGAACAGTGAGGTGACTCAGAGAACGAGGGCACCCCGCGTGAACCACTGGAAAGGGCTGCCAAGGTTCATCATCCAACGATGAAAGCCAGGGGCAGGAGTGAATGCACTGTGGGGTGCCACAGGTGAAAACAGCAACACAGATCCCTTCGCTGATTTCAGTAGACTCAAGTAACTGGCAGCAGGGGCTGCCTCAGCAGGAGCTGAGAGCCTTCATTTTCACTGTGGTTCCTTCTCTTTCCTTTTGATTTTATACCATGAGCATGTCTTGCCTACTCAAAAACTCTTTTTTTTTTTTTTTTTTTTTTTTTTTTGAGACAGAGTCTCGTTCTGTCACCCAGGCTGGAGTGCAGTGGCATCATCTCGGCTCACTGCAACCTTCTCCTCCTGGGTTCAAGCAATTCTCCTACCTCAGCCTCCCAAGTAGCTGGGATTACAGGCACGTGCCACTATACCTGGCTAATTTTTATATTTTTAGTAGAGACGGGGTTTCACCATCTCTACTGGGGTTGGCCAGGCTGGTCTTGAACTCCTGACCTCAAATGATCCACCCACTTTGGCCTTCCAAAGTGCTGGGATTACAGGCGTGAGCTACCACACCCAGCCTAAAAACAAATTTTTGAAAGAAATATCGTCCATAAGCGTGGGCTCCAGCTTTGCAAACCTGGGCTCATGTCCTAACGTGGCCACGTTCTCTCTGGGTGGCCTCATTCTTTGGCTTCGGGCCACTTTAGTTCTCCCCGTTTTACAGATGAGCCACCACTTCTGAAGGCTACTGTGAATGTGAAACAAGATATCTCAAGTGCAACACACTGGAAACGCTCAAGACAGTTTTGTTTTCTTGGTACTTAGATGACCACCCCTCCCCGCCCCCGCCAAATAGCAGTGCTTGGCAAACGTGGTAGTGATGGTTCTTCTGTCCCTGTCTGTGGTAGCAAGTCCCCTTTCTAGCTGAAGATGCTAGGCCTGCACATCACAAGGAGGTGCCCACACCACCTTTCTTCCATTAATTTCCCTGCCCAGTGGGGACAGTAGACGTCTGACAGCCTGAGGGGTCCAGTAACCCAGCCACTAAGTAATAGGACCTTGGTCATTTCCGCCTCCGGACTGTCTGAATAGAATGCACCTGCTAAATGTCCCAGCCCTTTTTCTTAGCCTCCTTATCTCTCACAAGACCTTGAAATTAATGCATCTCGATAAATTAAAGACTTTCAACACACACGTTTGGTTTCTGACCTAGTGATTCTTGGAAGCTGAGAGTTCTCTGTTTATTTTTGGTTTGGGTTTTTTTCTTCCCCTAACATTTTATTTTAGATGGCCACCTTAATTGGTTGCCTGACATCATGCACTGGGTTTCAGAGTAAGGAATGGGAGAGAGGTAGCCCTTCAAAAATGTTTCTTCCCCTTCCCCTTTTCTTCTATGTCCCTTAGCACCCAGCCAGATCCAGACTTCCTATATATACCCATATGGCACCATGCATCCTCGGGCTCCCTGGCCTTCTACTATTCCTGAATTTGTTGTCGGTCATGGTTTTAAGAAAGTGACATACACCATACACCTTCTTTAGAAGGGATAATCTGGTACAGGGCCTGGCATGTGGCTGCACCAATCTGTCCCATCCTCTGGCCATCATCCCCTTTTTCCTCTGCCCCCAGAGGAAACTCAGCACCTCTCCCAGATACTCGTATGGCACCCACCTGCCCAAGTGCTCCTGGAGCACCTGATAAACGCTGATCCGGAACGTCTCATTGTCAAAGCGTTCCCGGATGTAGTCCTTGTAGATCCGGAATTCGGCTGCCGTAACAGCTTCCCCTTCTGGGATCTTGGAAAGATCAAACCGGAACTCTCGATGGTGGTAGCGTGGGTGGAAGAATTCCTTGTCATGTTCCACTGGAAGAGGAAGAGAACGCACATCAATACCGACAGCTTATTAGTGTCTGGGTTTCACTCTCAGGCTCTAAGTTCAAGCATCTTGCCTAAGCTAGATGGAGGCATTCCTGTTGCCAGTGACCCCAGTGACAACTGCTCCTTCCAGACTGACACACTGCAGACTGGAGGGTCACGGGCTCAGACCCCACGGTCCCCATGGTCATCCTGAACGACAAGAGCATGATTTTGCGTCCAACCTGCTGGGAAAAGTAGAGCACTAACCACAGCCATCCAAGAAGTCCTGGCCAGACTCAGCTCCCAGGGGCTCAGGCCTGGGTTGGAATGTGGCCTTAGCCGATAACCAATAGAGTGGCCCTAGATAAGGTAACAAAAAACCTCTATGGAACCCAATTTCATCATCTAAAAAATGGGGATCATAATCCTCCTTCATGGGTTGTGGTCTGGGTTGAATGATCTCATTCACACAAATAGTTTAACATCTGCTAGGGCTGGGTAACTGTTAGCTATTGTTGGTAAGGCAGAAACCTTACCATGCCTACTATGGGACGTCTCTAGGACCAAGGGTTCTCAGCCCTGAATGCACATGAAAATCATTGTGGAAACTTCTAGAAAATATCGATGTCCTGGCCCAGGTGTGGGCTGGTAAACATTTAACAACCGGCTCTCTGGGGCCTGATCTGAAGCGCCTGCTGACTCCACAGTGTAAATACCACCGTCTTGGCAGATTCCAAGATACCAACGTGAGGTCGCTGGACATGGATGGCAAGAGAAGCACACAGCGGGCTCCAGCCCACAGCTACTCCTACCCCCTCCTGAACCAAGGGAATCAACACCTTTTTAAAGCACCCCCAGATATTTCTAACGAGGTACCAAGGTTTACAGTCACAGCAGCAGACTAACAGCAGTAAAAGAAGTGAATGGCAGAGTGGGGGTGGGGGTTGAAAATGACTTCAAGACAAAATAAGGCAAAAGGCCTCCACCCCTGTGCCGTCTTCTGGCAGCAATATTAGACTAAGATGCCATTTCCATTTCATGAGTGGCACGCACCAGGATGAACGCCCAGGAATGGTGTTTCTGGGTTGAGAGCTGTGGCTCCTGTGGGTCATGCCCCCTCTGGACCAACACAGAGCAGGAATGACACTGGGAGCCACAGAGTGCTGGAAGGGACAGGATGACCACACTCGGGCCAGTGGGCAGAACCTCCAGACACCTTTCATCTGCTGGAAAATACAAGCCCATCTCCACTTCCTGTCAGGGGGTGGGGAACTGGAGAGAGAAGGAGAAAGAGCAGAACCAGTTTGGCCACCAGATTGGTCAGAAGAAAGGAGAAATACGATCAGCAAGTTCCAGCTCTCAGGCTGGGTTATGGCTGCCTGGTTCCCAGTGGGACAGCAGGATGGGAACACCAATGAGGAAGAAGTTCACAGCACTGGCAGTCCCAAGACCCCGGCTGCACTGCTCCATTAAAAATAATCTGGTTTAAACCTTAACAATAGTCCAAAAAGAGAGCAGGGTGAGAGCAGGGAGCGTGGGGGAATTATCCGCTCAGGTTGTTCCCTATCAGGAAGAAGGGGCAGATGAAGTCCCTGAGGCTGGGGGCTCTGGCTGGGCACAGGAGCATCCCTGTCTTTGGAGACACCTCAGGAAGACGACCTCTGAACCACAGGTGCTAGAATCCTGGGCCATATATGGAGAGCTGGCAGGAGGGAAGGACTCTGCAGAAACTGTTCCAGGGTTCCTCCAGATGACAGCTCTCCTTGTCACAACATGCCCCTCATGCCCACAAGGAACCCTTCTCTCCTGACTAATCTATGGGACAGGCCATGACTCCACAGTGTAAACACTGCCGTCCTGGCAGATTTCAAGCTACCAACGTGAGGTCGCTGGACATGGATGGCAAGAGAAGCACACAGCGGGCTCCAGCCCACAGCTACTCCTACCCCTTCCTGAACCAAGGGAATCAACATCTTTTTAAAGCACCCCCAGATATTTCTAATGAGGTGCCAAGGTTTACAGCCACAGCAGCAGACTAACAGCAGTAAAAGAAGTGAATGGCAGAGTGGGGGTGGGGGTTGAAAGAGAGAAGAAGGCCATGGGGATGTCACCAATCCCCCCCTTTTATTTACAGAGAAGGCAGGAGTCTCTGTAAAGGGCAGCCACTTGGGAACCAAGTGAGCCTCTGGAGGTGACCCCAGGTGGGAAGGCAGGGCAAAGGGTCTGACTATGTACCGTGGGACTGCCCGGGGCCAGTCCTCTGTCACCTTTCCAGTTCAGTCGACCCTCATGCCAGCCCTAAAAGATAAGCAGCCCGAGGAGGTGAGTACAATCCCACATAGGCAGGTGGAGCATGCACCTGAGACCCAGGAGGTGTCCAGTGACCTCCCCAGGGTCAAAGACCTGGGATTCAAGCCCAGGTCCTGCCCAAACCAGAGGCCTGAACCACCATGCATCTCTGTGGCTGCATGAACAGCTCAGCAAGGGACGTTCCTTTGCTTGCTTGCTAGAACTTTTTAACTGCACTGCTGCATACATGTAGCATGTGTGTAAACCAAAGTAAACCCAGTCATGGAGATTCCTCTGGGTTAAGAGACAGAACACCCCATTTCCCTCCCTGGACTTCTCAAACTACAGGTTCGTTTCACCTGGTTTTGAACAGTCCCTGCAGGGCCTCATACACTATACCCTCTTTGGTATCTGGCTCCTTTCATTTAGCAGTGCTGGTGTAATTCATCCACGTCACAGCGCATGCTCGTTCATCCTCACTGTCGTATGACAGGCCATCGTTGTATTAGACCACAATTCATGTATCCATTCGACGGTTCATAGGCATTCAGGGAGTTTCCAAATTGGGGCTCTGAAAGCAGTGCTGCTATGAACATCATAGGGCATGTGTTTCATGTCTAGAAGTGGAATTGTGTATGTACAGCTTTAGTTACCCTGGAAGCTGTTCTCCCAAAGCATTGCATCTAAGAGGTTTTGAAGAGTGTGCTAGGAAAGAGGTGGAAGAGGCCAGGTCTGCCCATGAAGGAGGTGGCACAGTCTTGGCACAACTCATGGCTTCTCAAGTGCTTTTCTCCAGGGGACCAGGAGAGGTGAAGCACAGATGAAGTCTTGTTCCAACCATCTCTGTTCTCCACCGGAGCACGGCCAGGCCTCCAAAGGCCAGGAGGAGCCGTGATTCAACTTTCAGCAGAGAGGGTTGCTCCTGCAATCATGCACAGGAGCAAAGTGCAATGCCTTGAACACAGTGGGTCCCCAGCAAATCTCAGTTCCCTGCTCCCAGCGCTGGATGAACCCAGCTTCAGAACAGCCCCACTGGGAGATACACAATCAGACTGAGCAGAGAAAGGGGCTGGGGAACATCTGCTTCACAACTGAGGACGGCTGAAGAGCCCAGAAGTGCAAAGTGCATGTTTACTGAGTGCTTATTCTGTGAGCCCCACACTGAGCACCCTTTGCCAGCATCTGATGGAACCCACGAGGCAGGATTGATCCCCATTTTACAGATGAAGAAACTGAGGCTCAGGGAGGCTAGGTAACTTTCAAAGGTCACAAGCCAGGTGAGCGGCTGAACTCCAAAGCTCACCCTCTTGACCTTCACTCTCTAGTGCCAGGTGGCCTGAGTTTGATCTTGGCTGTGCCACTTACCAGCTGTGTGACCTTTCCAAGCTACTTAATCCCTGTGTGTTCCCCTCTCCCTAGAGATAGTAACAATGACCCTTTCTCATGGAGTTGTTGGGAAGATCACAGAAGCCATTTGCTCACAGGAGAAAGCCACAGGCGACCCATTTGAGTCTGCCATTGTTACAGGTCCTCCAAAACAATGAGCCAGAAGAATGACAATCAATGCAGAAGAAGCAACGTGTGCTGTGGGCATTTACACAGTGCACTTATGATTACATTTGAAAATAAAAAGTGCAATAGACCGAACAATAAAGATATGTTTGAACAAGCATGACATAAACACAGGTACCATCATAAGAGTCATGCCCAACGAAGAAAGAAAACACTGATACATAATCACAAACACAAGGTTTGTTGCAACAGCTGCAGGTACAACTGTTTTTATATGTAAGATAAACTGTATCTTAACTGTTAAGGTATCGGGGTTACAAGGTTTCTCTTCTAAAAAGCAACTCAGGGATAAAGTGAGGAACTAAATTTCTTGCAAACATTTGTGGGCTCCTTGGTATGGCTTTCTGAGAGGATTTCCTTCATTAATTAATTGGAGACTATGAGAAGTAGGAGCCACAATATTACTCTATTCTCCCTGAAACCCACATTGTCACATGTTCTGAAAATAATTTTGTATCCATTATCAAAGAAAGAACAGTCATGAAGTACACACACACACACACACACACACACACACACACACACACAAATAAGCAGTGGATAACTCAAAGTCCAAACCAAATTCCAAATCTCATCTTTCCAAGGTTTTCACTCTACAGCATGGAATCTGCACCATTTCAACTCAAGTCTCGACGATTGAATTGTTACCACTAAAATAGGTAGAAGCTTGCATGTGTTTTTCAGGTGAAAATATGTCTTTATACTTTATTCTAAAGTTACTGTATATAGTTGATTACCCAGGACTTGAGTTTTAAACTAAATGTCTAGAGTTGACATCTCCCCATGCCCACAGGGAAAAGCTTCCTTAGGAAGCCAAGAGCCTAGGATTCCAGCTTTTCCTCCCTCTACCTTGTTACATCCCAGCACCCCAAGGGCTGAGAGAGCTCACAGGCATTAACAAAGGACTTTCAGCTTCAAAAAATTAAAAGGACCTAAATCCCCAAGACCAAAAGATAAGTCCAAAGAAAATGGGTTCCAGAAAACACCATCCTGACAGAAAGCAGCCCCATCACTGTCCCAAAGACAAGACCAGTGTCTTTCTTTTACAAAAACCCGAAATAGCCCCAAAACTGACCCTAAGAGGGGAAATTCTGGGCTGGAGGGTGTCAATAATGGGTTAGAGGCGGGTAGGAACAAGAAGCTGCCCACTCGGGCGCCCCCCCACCGCCACATGATCCTTTGCCATGTCAGGAAAGACTTATGTCCCAGATAGGAGTCACACCTGCCCCCAGCATCACTCAGGAGTACCTTGCCTCTCCCTAACATCTGGGGTTCTTCCTCCCACCTACAGTTATGAGAAATATTCAGGCAAACCCCTAAGTTATAGTTGTCTGACACAAAGGGAGGGCCACAACCAAAGAAACTGGCAACCCACTGTGTAGACTTGCAAAGGGCAGCTCATGCTTAAACAGAACCTGCAGTATTCAGAGTCGTGCTTTATGGGACAGTATTTAACATCCTAAAAATTAGGGGTATGAACCCAAATATATGCATATGTACAACTGTACATCATAATACACAAAACTAAAATGAACACAATAAATTGTTACCAACACAAGAAAACAGTACAGAAGATAAATTTCTCCTGTTGCCTGGGGGGTCACTTTGTGCTGGGCATAGCTCATCAGGATAAGCAAAGTTGGGGCATGGCTCACTGCGATGCACAGGTGATAAGGAGCCTTGCCTATGTCCCCCCACCCCCACTCCCCGTCCCTCGTGTGTCTGTCTCTCTTGGAGAATCCATCATCACTGTCCCGGTTGAGCCATGGGACTCCAAGGGAGCCACCATCTTGTTCCATGACCCTCTTCTCCCCAGCTGAGGCATGGGAGGAAGCCAGTCTTAACCTTAGCCACACATAGGCCTTCTTTTATTTTTATTGGAACCTGGTATGAAAGAGCCCCTGTTCACTCTCCCTGCCTTGATTTCTAAGGATGTAATCCAGTGTGCTGGGAAGCCCCTTGCCAGCACCCTGCAGGGAAGGCTGGTCTGTGAGAAAGAAGCTTCCAAGTACAGAGGTCTGAGGTTGGAATTGAGGAGAGAGACCTGCTGGGTTGATCCCCTGGTCTGGTAGTCTCTGCCCTTCCTGAAGTTTGGGTTTCAGCTCTTCCAATCTACGAGTTATGTTGAAATCCTTCAAAGAAGTCCCCTTTAAGCTAACTCTAGTCAGGCTGCTCCCTGACTGCAACCAAGGCAGTTCTGAGCAAAACACACACAAGCCCAATTGTATATACACCCAGAAGTGGAAATGGATGGGCAGGAAACACTCCCAGGTAGCTGTGTTCTCTCCAGATGACCATTCACCACGAAAACTGCTTTCTTCAGACTTGGATCATTCCCAAATGTAAGGCATCTCCCTTGACTGAGCTGTGTAAGAACAGGACCCATGACTGTCTCAGCTCTGGATCCCATGCCCTGCACAGCCTGATGCTTAGCAGGGTCTCATAAATCTTCCACACTGAACACATTCCTCTTCACGCAATTCCTTTCTAGTTTAAGTAAACTACTTTGTTGATAACGTACACACAGTAAGGCACACAGACAAGCGTTCAGGAAATGTGATGAATTTCCACAACGTGAATACACGTAGAGCAGGACACAAAACATTTATTACCAGCTCTGAAGATAGGGGCCCCTCCCAAACACCAGTCCCTGCTCCCCTAAGGCTGACTGCCTTCCTAATACCCAAAACCGCAGACTGGCTCTGTCTCCATGACACCTGACTATGGAATCACAAATGTGTTCTCTTCTGCGTCTGCAGCTTTCGACAGCCTCACTCATGTGGTTCTGTGTACCAGTGGTCCTTGCATTCCCACTGCTGTCTAGAACCCTGTCGGATGAATAGGACACAACTCATTTTTTTTATAGTCATTGGGGGAGTTTCCAGTTGGAGACAAACTGTGCTGCAATACATACTCCTGTGCATGGTTTCTGGTGAACACGTGTCCACTGGGTAAATATCTCGAAGCAGGATTTCTGGGTCAGAGGGTGGGCACGTTCAGCTTTAGTTCCACATCTGACTGTTTCCATGGCAACAATTTTGGGGAAACGGTATGAGGCCAAAGGAGACATAGTCCCTAAAGAGATCGTTCATTTTCGCTGATGTTGGCAAATCCCAGTGCCTGTGTTTAGGTATGAGGAAGGTGGGAAGCAGCTCTGCAGGTGGTGGTTCTTCCCAAGAGAGGTGCTGAATGGACTCTTAAGGGAGAACGGAGGCCCACTAGCCCCAGAGGACAAGGAAGGGCACTGCAGGCGGAGGGAACAGCGTGACTGAGGGCCCAAGAGACAAGAAACAGGGCATGCTGGAGAGTTTAGGTGAGAAGTTTGCTGAGAATAACAAGAAAAAAGCAACAAATTCCTCATTGGGAAAATGCCTGAATGTCAAGCTAAGGGGTTGATCTTTGATGTCATCAACCATGATGGCTTCCTCCCTTGTTAGACACAAAGCAGTGTCCTGACCAGATCTATTTTAGATAGAGGACTGGTGACCCTGTGGAAAGTGGATTGGTTATAGGGAGTAAGGACAGAGGCAGGGAGCTCAGAGGAGGCTCTGGATCAGAGATGATGCATACCCAGGTACATGCGCCCTGCTCCTCCCTCCTGGCACCCGAGGCAGGCATCACTAAACAATCGCAACACTCTTTTCTTAATTCTGGCACCCAGGCAGCCACTATCAATCCTGACTGGCTCAAGAGAAAAGACATTAGCATTTTCCATCCCTTGTCAGGACCCCAGAAGTGTAATGGACCAGAAGTGCTTCTCTAGGGGAAGGGGCAAGACAATGGATCAAAAGCAAGCATATGAAGAGGGGGAACTAGAGGATGCTGCCCACTGCTGGCCTGGAATGCCAGGAGGGTGATAACACCATCAGCAGATGTCAGTGCAGGAGAGACTGCTCAGGTGAAGTGGTAGGGAAGAAAACACGTGTGGCTGCAGACAGGTGAAACTTGAGATGACCTGCAGAAAATTCAACTGGACAGTTGAAAAAAGAGGTTTAGATAACCCTGGAAAGAATGCTCAAGCTCGGAGCTGTTGAATTGGGTTTATGGATAAAGTTATGCAGGAAAAATGCATTTATGATGAGAAAGACCAGCATGGCCTTGAAGCAATATTTTGGGACTGCCTGGGAGAGGGAGAACGATGCCACCAGAAGGACTTGGTCCAAAGGAAGGGCAGGACCAGAGGACAGGCAGGGCAAGACGGCCCAACAGTGGCCAGATTCAGAGAAAGGGGGCAGGGAGATTCCTCTTCCAGTGACCATTCACTGGATTTGGTCACTGGCTGCTCAGAGACCTCAGGAAGCAGCACTCATGGGGACAGCCATGCAGAAAAAAAACACCTGACGAGCAAGACTGTGGCCACTTGCATATGAAAGATATTTGTATCCATGAAAAGGGAAACCATCAGCCCAGGCAAAGCCGCCTTCATTTCCTCCTGAAGCCACTCTCCCAGCCAGGGCTGGAAAGAGTTGATAAATGGATAGTAAATAATCACCCAGCAGCTCCTTCCAAAACTTTATGGTCTTCAGAAAAAAATCGGTTAACCTTCCAGACTATGCGGTCTTCTCACTGCCCCCAAAGATGCTGCTAAACTATGAGGCAGGAACAAATATTTTATGAGCGAAGGGATGCTTTCCAGGCAAAAACCACAAGTCCAGCATTAGAGTTCCTCACTCAGAGTCTGGTTTCTGTGAGCACAGACTAGTCCTAAGTGTTCTTCAGCTCCAGTTAGGGGCTGGGGACAGACACCTGCACCCCGCTTTAATGAGGATGAGGCTCAAGGAGCTAAAAGAACTTATCAAAGTCTACATTATAACCAGAAGTTAGAACTGGGTTTTCATGGCCCCGAGGACTGCTTAGGGCCCCATATCCCGGGTGCCCATTTAACTCTGAAACTACCAACCCTGGCTCGCTCTTTTCCTGGAGGGCTATAGCTCATCTGGAAGGTTCTGGCACACACCAGAACTCACTGGAGCTAACTTATCCCGGCTGCTGTTAGAAGGCAGTGTACGGCCCACAATTTCAGGGATGTGAAATTTGATGATGACTCTTCATTCATTCATTCAAAGATTTCCATGGCAAGATTCAGGAGCTTGAAAAAGCTGCCAGAGGCATGCAATAACTCCACTACTCTAACAGGAAAATGTTCTCTTAATAACATGAACAGCCTGGGGAGGCCACACTGACATACGCAGCTTTTGGGAGAAGGGAGGAGAATGCCCTATGCCCAGAGAAACAGAACATCGCCTAGAAGTCGACAATGATACGCATTGTCCAGATAACACCTCCACTGTACTCATTCAACAAGGACTGTCTGGCCACCCCAGCAAGGACCTGAGAGCCCTCAGCTGTACTGTAGCAGAGCAGTTCATAGAAGCTCACTTAGATTGCAGCTCTGACAACCTATGGAACCCCTAAGCCAGGTAAACAGTCACCATTTTTTAAAATTTTATTTTTAATTGTGGCAAAATACACAGAATATGCAATTTAATATTCTAACCACTTTTATGTGTACAGTTCAGTCATTTTAAACACAAGGGATGCCATTCTTGCACATCCAGTCTCCAGGACTCTTTTCATCTTGCAATGCCGAAACTCCGTCCCCATTAAACACTAACTCCCCTTTCTTCCTCCCTCCTCCAGCCCCAGGCACCCACCCTTCCACTTTCTGTCTCTATGAATCTGACTGCTTTGGGCAACACCTATAAATGGAATCACACAGTATGTGTCCTTTTGAGACAGGCTTATTTCACTTAACAAAATGTCTTCAAGTTTCATCTGTGCTGTAGCCTGTCAGAATGTCCTTCCTTTGTAAGACTGAATAATATTCCACTGTATGGATGGGCCACGTTTTGTTTATTCATCCCTGAATGGTGGGCTTCCATGTTTTTGCAATTGTGAGGAACGCTGCTGTGACTATGGGTGTGCAGATATCTCTTGGAGACTCTGCTTTCAAATCTTTTGGGGATATACCCAGAAGTGAAATCGCCGGGCCACGTCGTAGTTCTATTTTCAATATTTTGGAGGAAGCACCATACTGTTTTCCATAGTGGGTACAGCATTTTACCTTCCCGCCAGCAGTCGGGAAGGGTTCCAATTTCTCCAGATGTCCACCACCACTTGTGATTTTCTGTTCTGTTTTGTTTCGTTTGATGGTGACTGTATTAGTCCATTTTCATGCTGCTGACAAAGACATACCCGAGACCAGGAAAAAAAAAGAGGTTTTATTAGACTTACAGTTCCACATGGCTGGGGAGGTCTCAGAATCATGGTGGGAGGCAAAAAGCACTTCTTACATGGCAGCAGCAAGAGAAAATGGGGGAAGAAGCAAAGCTGAAACCCCTGATAAACCTATCAGATCTTGTGAGATTTATTCACTATCGTGAGAATAGCATGGGAAAGACCAACCCCCATGATTCAATTACCTCCCCCGGTCCCTCCCACAACACATGAGAATTCTGGGAGATACTATTCAAGTTGAGATTTGGTGGGGACACAGCCAAACCCATTTCACCCCTGGCCCCTCCAACTCTCATATCCTCACATTTCAAAGCCACCTATGCCTTCCCAATAGTTCCCCAAAGTCTTAACTCATTTCAGTATTAACTCGAAAGTCCACAGTCCAAAGTCTCATCTGCGACAAGGCAAGTCCCTTCTGCCTATGAGCCTATAAAACCAAAAGCAAGCTAGTTACTTCCTAGATACAATGGAGGTACAGGTATCAGGTAAATACGGCCATTCCAAATGGGAGAAATTGGCCAAAACAATGGGGTTACAGGGCCCATGCAAGTCTGAAATCCAGAAGGGCAGTCAAACTTTAAAGCTCCAAAATGATCTCCTTGGACTCCAGGTCTCACATCCAGGTCACGCTGATGCAAGAGGTGGCTTCTCATGGTCATAGGCAGCTCTGTCCCTGTGGCTTTGCAGGGTATAGCCTCCCTCCCAGCTGCTGCTTTCGTGGGCTGGTGTCGAACGTTGAGTGACTGTGGCTTTTCCAGGCACACAGTTCAAGTTGTTGGTGGATCTACCATTCTGGGGTATGGAGGATAGTGGCCCTCTTCTCACAGCTCCATTAGGCTGCACCCCACTAGGGACTCTGTGTGGGGGTTCTGACTCCACATTTCCTTTCCCCACTGCCCTAGCAGAGGTTCTCCATGAGGGCCCCACTCCTGCAGCAAACTTTTGCCTGGGCATCCAGGCATTCCCATACAGTTTCTGAAACTCTAGGTGCAGATTCCCAAACCTCAGTTCTTGACTTCTGGGCACCCACAGGCTCAATACCATGTGGAAGCTGCCAAGCTTTACCCTTTGAAGCCACAGCCCAAGCTGTACATTGACCCCTTTCAGCCATGGCTTAAGTGGCTGGGACACAGGGCACCAAGTCCCTAGGGTGCACACAGCAGGGGGACACAGGGCCTGGCCCATGAAACCACTTTTTCCTCCTAGGCCTCCAGGCCTGTGATGGGAGGGGCTGCCATGAAGGTCTCTGACATGGCCTGGAGACATTCTCCCCATGGTCTTGAGGATTAACATTAGGCTCCTGCTACTTATGCAAATTTCTGCAGCAGGCTTGAATTTCTCCCCAGAAAATTGGGTTTTCTTTTCTATCACATAGTCAAGGTGCAAATTTTCTGAACTTTTGTGCTCTGTTTCCCTTTTAAAACTGAATGCCTTTAACAGCATCCAAGTCACCTCTTGAATGCTTTGCTGCTTAGAAATTTCTTCCACCAGATACCCTAAATCAGCTGTCTCAAGTTCAAAGTTCCACAAATCTCTAGGGTGGGGGCAAAATGCCACCAGTCTCTTTGCTAAAACATAACAAGAGTCACCTTTGCTCCAGTTCCCAACAAGTTCCCCATCACCACCTGAGACCACCTCAGCCTGGATTTTATTGTCCATATCACTATCAGTATTTTAGACAAAGCCATTCAACAAGTCTCTAGGCAATTCCAAACTTTTCCACATTTTCCTGTCTTCTTCTGAGCCCTCCAAACTGTTCCAATCTCTGCCTGTTAGCCAGTTCCAAAGTCACTTCCACATTTTCGGGTATCTTCTCAGTAACGCCCCACTCTACTGGTACCAATTTACTGTATTAGTCCATTTTCATGCTGCTGATAAAGATATACCCGAGACTGGGAAGAAAAAGAGGTTTAATTGGACTTACAGTTCCACATGGCTGGGGAGGCCTCAGAATCATGGCGGGAGGTGAAAGGCACTTCTTACATGATAGTGGCAAGAGAAAATGAGAAAGAAGCAAAAGTGGAAACCCCTGATAAAACCATCATATCTTGTGAGACTTATTCAATATCACAAAAACAGCATGGGAAAGACCAGCCCCCAAGATTCAATTACCTCCCCCTGGGTCTCTCCCATAACACGTGGGAATTCTGGGAGATAAAATTCAAGTTGAGATTTGGTGGGGACACAGCCAAATCATATCAGAGGCCATTCTGATGGCTGTGAGGTGGGCAGCCAGCATTTTAGAAGCCCTCCCACTGGCCTGGCTGCCACTTCACATGTCCTGTAGATCATCTCATTGAATCTTTATGAAAACCCCACTCAGAAGCAGGGGCACACATCATGCCCACTTTCCAGATGAGGACACTGAGGCTCAGACCGACTCTTGTCCAGGGTCACACAGCTGATCTAAATCCTCAAAGGTCCGTACTCTTCCCCACTCAGCCATACCAACTCTCTTCCTCACACGGGAGCTACCAGTGACCTCTTAGCTGTGGTGATGATTCGACAAGGACACCTCTGAGCTGAACCACGCTCTTGGCACACTTAATGTGCTCGCCACATAAATCTCCAAAGCTAAACTCAAAGTGAAGGCTCTGCATCCGACTCAGCTCCCTCCCAGGCTTGTAAATTTTGCTCCTGCCTAATGCCAATCCTTGAGGGAGAGAGGCTGACGGCCTGAAGGTTTTGTAGCATTCACCCATCTCCTCGTCACCCCTCCCCAGGCCCCCAGACTGGGGGGCAGGGCCCTGCCTGGCAGAGGGCACACAGGCAGCATTGTCTCCCCTGTCCTTGAGCTGCTTCACCTCTCGAACTTTCCACCAAATGCTTCAGCTGCCAGCAATACCACCTGGAGTCCTACCCGCCCGGCCCTCCGAGAGGGTCTTTGGAGACACTGCCGCCTTGTTAGGTGCCGAGGGGCTGCGTCCAGAGACATGAGACCCGGAGGCGAGACCACAGGCGGGCCAGGCATCTCCCAGGCCATCCTCTAGTCATGAGCCCTGAGTCTGCAGCCTGCACAGATGTTGGGGTAGGGGCCAGAGGGAATGATTGTACCACAAGATTAAACACTTCAATGTCAACATGTGTGCAGTGTTGCTTGAACAATGTTATCATTGTGAATTGAATGAACCAAAGAGTTTAGGGGATGGGGCAGGGAGAGGGAGAAAAGATGGGTTTAATTATCTTTAGAGCTGAGGCCAGTTCTTTGCCTAAAAAAACCCAGACGCCCATAGAGCTGAAAAGAAAAATGGGCTGCAAGCACATGCCACTCCTTCTACTACAGACCCAGGCAGCCCCCTGGCCTATGGCTTCCCACCTCCCAGAGGGAGGAACGCAGTCCCCAGGGATTTCTGAGTTCCAATCCCATCCTCAGCTCATTGAAATTGAGGGAAAAGAATGAAAAGTAGTTACTATCTTCACCTAAACCAGTGGTTCTCAGCCAGAGCTGACTTTGTCCTCCCCTCACTCCCACGAAGGCACCTTGGGCAATGTCTGGAGTCATTTTTGGTTGTCATAACTTAGGAGGGCGTGCTCCTGGCATGTAGTGGGTACAGACCAGGGACACTGCTAAACATCTCGCAATGCTCAGGATGGCCCCCCATCCAACCCCAAATGTGACTAGTGCTGAGTTGAGAGTCCTTGACCTGAACAGACAGGCAGAGTTCAAGAGGGTCAAGAAACCTGGGGTTAGGTCTCATCTGAACTGTGAGCTGGCTGGTATAACCCCAAGCTCACTGGGCCTCAGTTTCCTCCCATAACAAAGGAAAGGACTGAATTTCTCTGAAGTCCCTTTTCTCACCTATTAGACTGTACCATGTAAAGCTGCTGATACTCTACCAGTTTTGACCTGTATGCGTTCACCCTAACACCTCGGGGCAGCTTGGAGGCTCTATCTGTGCTGTCTGGTGAGGCACACTGAGACATGTGGGGCTACTAAGCGCTGGAAATGTGGCCCCCGTGACTGAGATCTGAATGCTTAATTGTATTTCATTGTAATTAATTTAAATCAAAATAGCTGCTAGGCACAGTGGTTCACACCTGTAATCCTAGCACTTTGGGAGAGCAAGGTGGGTGGATCACTTGAGGTCAGGAGTTTGAGACCAGCCTGGCCTGGCCAACATGGTGAAACATCGTCTCTACTAAAAATACAAAAATTAGCCAGGCATGGTGGCACACGCCTGTAATCCCAGATACTTGGGAGGCTGAGGCACAAGAATCACTTGAATCTGGGAGGCGGAGGTTGCAGTGAGCCAAGATTGCACCACTGCACTCCAGCCTGGGCAACAGAGCAAAAATTCCATCTCAAAAAAATAAAATAAAATAAAATCTAAACAGCTGCATGTGGCTCATGGCCTTCCTAGTGGACAGCCAGATCTCAGGTGTCCCCATCACTGCAGAGGTGCTGTTGCCCACACTGCTTTGTTGCACCAAGGGCTTGCAGGGGGCCATTGCAAATGGGGGTCCTTGCCTATGTTCTCAGAGATGCAGGAGAAAGTTCTTCTTTAAAACCTTGGGATTGGTGGCTCACATCTGTAATCCCAGCACTTTAGGAGGTCGAGGCAGGTGTATCACTTGAGTCCAGGAGTTCAAGACCAGTCTGGCCAACATGCCGAAAAGCTGTCTCTACTAAAACTACAAAAATTAGCTAGGCGTGGTGGCGCATTCCTGTTGTCCCAGATACTCGGGAGCCTGAGGCACAAGAATTGCTTGAACCTGGGAGGCGGAGGTTGCAGTAAGCTGAGATCGTACCACTGTACTTCAGCCTGGGTAACACAGCAAGATTCTACCTAAAAAATATATAATTAATTTTAAAAATAATGAAATGGCGTTCCCAGTGTGAGAAATTCTGTGGAAGCAGCAGGAATTCAACTCCTGACTTGTGGGTTTGAGGCCTGGCATGCGGACTGTTCAGGTATGAGGATCCCCACTCTGCTCATGGGGTCACCTGGGGAGCAAACATTCCCCATCAAGCACCTGGCGAGTGGTATCCTGCTGATAACTGTCAGACATGCCAAGTGCAAGACGGCAGAGGCTTTGCTCCAGGCCTGCCCAGGCACCATGGCCCCTCCCCACAGCTGAGTTGGTCTCACCCCCACCGACACTCTCCCTGGGCCTCCTTCCCTCTCAGCCTCTTTCATTTCCCTCCCATCGCCTAAATACTGGGATTATTTTGGTGAGAGGCCTGCTGACCTGTTTCTCCGCTGTCCTCTCTTCTAGATTTTAACTCCAGGAGAGTAAGAACTGAGCAAAGGAGCAGGACTCAGGTTTCCAGAGCAGAGCTGGGCAACAGGGCGAGTCTCGGCTCTGCCACTTGCTGGGGCGTGTCACTCCTCTTCTGTAAAATGCAGGTGGAGCTAGTAATAGCACTGACTCCACTGGGCTGCCAGTTAAAGCCCGGGAGTACAGTAGACCAGGCACGCTCCGCCTTCAGGATGCCCAGAGTCACACGCGAGCTTATTAAAGCACAGGCCACTCGGCCCCACTCCCAGCATGTCTAAGGTGGGTGGTCTAGGGTGGGCCCAAGAGCATGAATGTCTAACACATGCCCAGGTGATGGTGATAACGCAGGTCTAGAAACCCCACTTTGAGAACCAGAGGAAAGGAGAGTGTCTGTGGAGTGCCTGGCACATGTAATAGTCTTGGAAGCTATTCGCTCTGATTGCTCTGTTGCTTAGCACTGTTCACACACCACCTCCCATGCTCACTTGCTGGGCACTCAGCAGCTTCTCCGGAGACTTAGTGAAGTGGGTTTTGAAACTCTCTCCATGAGCAAATCAGGAGGAAGACACCCGCTCCTCAGCCTCACTCAACCCCGGATGCAGGAGAGAACTGGGGTTGAGCATGGGCCGTGGGGCCTGGAGGTCTGGTTCACACGCAGGCTCTGCCAATCACCAGCAGTGACCCAGGACAAGCTAACCCACCTCTGGAAGGCTCAACTTTTTCTCCCTATAAAATGGGGACAGACAGAGGCCCCCAGTTCTGGGGCTGTCGGGAGAATTCAAGGACATGGAGGCTGGCCACCAGGGAGGGCAGCAGAGACCTGTGCCTTGCCTGCTCCCAGCCAGGCCAGAGCAGGCCCCAGGAGCAGCCAGGTGGGGGAAGTGAAGCTGCTGTCCTCCCTCCTTTCCCCAGGACAGGAGGGGCCTGCTCAGACCTTCCCCGAAGAGCAGCCAGAGACGCTTGGGTCAGCTGGGCAGACACAGCTGGTTTAAGGTATTTTAGAGGCAAATCAAATCAAATGAGAATTTATAATCCTTCCTGAGGCCTGGGTTCCATCAACCTAAACTCATTAGGCCCAGGAGATGCAGGTGCAGTGAAGGAAAAGACAGTTCTGCCTTTCCTTCATGCCCAGCCCTTGTCTCCCTTTCAAAATAAGAGTCTTCTTTAAAGCCACACTCTGTCCCTGGACCAGAGTAATCAGCTTCATTTCTGAAAACAGGATGGTGCAGAGACGTACAAAAGCCACCCCAGGGGCTGATGGGGGAGATTTGGTGGGAACTGGAAATCTTGGAGAGCCTCACTCATTTCAAGCCCACACTGTAAGAACTCGAACTTAAATTCCTAAGCTAAACTATCAAAACACCCTTAAAATTGCATGGTTGTCCTTTCAACCTATTTCTGGTGTGGGAAGCAGAAGAATATGAGATCAAATCAAAAAACTGGTGTTTTGTTTTGTTTTGTTTTTTTTAAATAGAGATAGGGTCTCACTCTGTCACCCTCAACTGGAGTGCAGTGATGTAATTACAGCTCACTGAAGCCTTGGACTCCTGAGCTCAAGTGATCCTCCCGCCTCAGCCTCCCAAAGTGCTGGAATTACAGGCATGAGGCACCCCATGGGGCCCAGAGAATGGTTTTTAAATGACATTTTGTATTCTATATGAAATGTAATTGGAAGAGTTGCAAAGAGACTCCCAAAATTTCTACTTGGGGTCTTCTTTCCAAATAATTGCTCCTGTGATTCGTGATTTAAAAGTATTATTGTACAATTAAATTTACATAAAGCTTAGAAACAGGCAAGATGAATTTATGCTACTAGAAAACAGGACAATAGTTACCCCTGGGTACAAGTACAAGGGGGTTCTGGTCGATTCTGTTTCTTAATCTACACACTGGTTACCCTGTGTGATTGCTTTGCAAACACTCACAAGTATTCTTGATTTCTATGCTATTCCGCACATGTTACACCTCAATAAGCAGTTTTATTAAAACTCAATTAGCAGTTTTATTCATAAGTGTCGTTAGCTTTACTCACTGCCAGCTCTACTCAACATACACGTCACCATACTAAGAGGCACAATCAATTCAACAGCAGCTCTTTGGGAAAAGACACCAATATCTTAATCAATTTAAAGACATCCTGGTTTTCAGAGACTTTGATAAGCAAATATATGGAGCATTAGGCCTGACACACATAACTGTAAAACCCCCTATGTGGCTTTCTCCTGCCCTCATGTGAGACTCTCCAATTAGCACTGCTGTTGACTGGTCTGCTCCAAACCTATCCTTCAGGCCTGAGAAGCAGTTCAGGATCAAGTGTAAGAGGGAAGGCTCAGGAACTGGATCTCCAACTCCAATGACGCTTAACTGGGTATGTGTTCTTGGGCCAACTACTGCTCTCTGCTCATTTATCTGCTAATAATAGCCCCCACCTGAAATGGCTGTCATGAAAATTAAATAAGTTAATATTAACTAAAGAGGACAGGCTGGGTGCAGTGGCTCATGCCTGTAATCCCAGCATTTTGGGAGGCTGAGGTGGGCAGATCACCTGAGGTTGGGAATTTGAGACCAGCCTGGTCAACATGGTGAAACTCTGTCTCTACTAAAATATAAAAATTAAGCCGGGCATGGTGGCACATGCCTGTAGTCCCAGCTACTCGGGAGGCTGAGGCAGGAGAATCACTTGAACGCAGGAGGCAGAAGTTGCAGTGAGCCAAGATTGTACCACTGCATTCCAGCCTGGGTGAGAGAGCTAGACTCCATCTCAAAAAAAAAAACCAAAAGAGGACAAAAGGGTGCTTGGCACATAGTAAGCCTTTGACAAATATTCGCTACTGGGATGATTATTACAACGGCTAACATAGCTGCAATCAGACAGCAGCCACACCTCCACACCCCAGCCCAAGCACAAAGGGCCAGAGGCTGACTCCAGCAACTGTGTTGATGTAGCCTGGTCTACCCTCTAGACCCAACTGATTCACGAGTGAACATGTGATTCAAACTGCTTAAGAGCCTCTCCCCAAAAATTGTAGCTGAATGTAGTAGTTCAACCATATGACTAAGAACCCCAATTTCTTCTGTCTTTTTTGCTCTGTCATTGTCTGCATGTTGACTTGTCTCACGGTCACAAGATGGCTGCTGTGGCTCCAAGCAACATGTCTTCACAAAACCACATTCGAGGCAAGAAAATGGGGAAGAGAACAGAGACTTCCGTTTGCTCAGCGGCCACTTATTGGAAAGCAGAAGATTTTTCAGAACCACCTCTCAGCTTCTCCCCTAATCATCTCTTCAACCAATAGGCTTAAGGAGGCACCCAGACCTATCACCTCAGTCTCCCATGGGAACAAGCAGAAGGAATATAGGTGCCCAGAACCCTTTACTAGAAAACATTTGATCAGGCTCTCAGTGTAAGCATGAAGTTCCACCATTTCACCAGGGCAGGCAGGCGTTTCTTTCAAGCAGCTCTCCACCCTTGGCTAACAAACACTGACACAGATTCTTAAAATGCTTTGAGTCTCTTGATCTGTTCATCCTCCACTCAGGGGAAACAGGAGCCGCCTGTCTCACAAGCAGAACTCAAACCAAGCTCCACCCCAGGCTCTGCTTCCTCCCAGGGGACAGTAATTCCTGCCCTCCTCGGGTCATTTTCAAGAAATTTTGGGCCAGGTGCGGTGGCTCAAGCCTGTAATCCCAGCACTTTGGGAGGCCAAGATGGGCGGATCACGAGGTCAGGAGATCAAGACCATCCTGGCTAACACAGTGAAACCCCGTCTCTACTAAAAAATACAAAAAACTAGCCGGGCGAGGTGGCGGGCGCCTGTAGTCCCAGTGACTCGGGAGGCTGAGGCAGGAGAATGGCGTGAACCCGGGAGGCGGAGCTTGCAGTGAGCTGAGATCCGGTCACTGTACTCCAGCCTGGGTGACAGAGCGAGACTCTGTTTCAAAAAAAAAAAAAAAAAGAAATTTTGCCTTTGTCTCAGGAGATCAGGAGGGTTATGTTAATAAAACAAAGCTTGTTTTCAGCAAATAACTGGCTGTTGGCTAGAGTTCTATATAGTCTTCAAAGTTAGAGCTAATGTTGTACCTACTTGTAGGTAGGTATGAGTTTAAAGAATAACTAAAATCTCTCTATGGGCTACAGAGGATCTGGCTAAATTAATGCCAATGTGCAACCAACTTTTGGATATATTCACAGTGGAACACTATCTTCTGGAGGCTTTGGAAGCTTGCTTAGGGCCTCTATTTATCTGTGCATACAGTGGAGCCACATCACGTGTACAAACACCTTTTGTAAATCTAACTGTATACAACACAGGAAATAACAACAAAGAGGGAGAGAGAAACCATTTCAATCATTTGAACGTGGCCACCCAACAACCACTTCCAACCCACTTTTCCCTCCCTGCCTCTCACTGTGCTGGCTGGACGCCAGCTGCATACCTTCATACCTTCCCTCAAAGCAACAAGACGGGGACTTACACACAGTTTAGCCCAAGAGACTTAAGGAGAAGTCTTCCAACGAACTTCTAGGAAACCAAGAGGTAGGCAGGCAAGGAGAGCTCTTTGTACCATTCCCCATCCTCCTGCCTTGAATGTGAGCTTATATGAGGATGAACTGGCTGGGGTGGGAGCAGCCATTTTGTAAGCATGAGGTAAGAGCCATGAGGAATTTGAGGATGGTGTTGGGGGGAGGTGAGAAGCTCATGGATGCTTGGATGGTATCACTGAGCTGCCCCCGCAAACGTGAACTCGCCTCCCTGAAGACTTGCTGTTAGCGGAGATAATGACATGTTTTTGTGCTGAAGCCATGCTAGGCAGGTGTTCTGTGAACTGCAGCTGAACAAGTTCTAAGTGAAACACCATTCCTCTCCACAGAAGTAGGTAGTGACCATTAGGATGTGTATCTCTTATAGTATCTGCTGTCCCAGAGGGTGTTATAGGTCCTTAAGTGTTAAGCATAACACCAGGAGGGTCCTTAAGTATAGGACCTGTATTGTACCAAACTTCTTACCTTCTAGTGTTTGAAGGTAAGTATTTTGGTACAATACAGGTCCTACACTCAAGCAGGTTATTTCATCCCATGTGCAATGGAAGAAGCAACGATCTGCTGCCATACTGGAAGAGAAACTGGGAGAAGGGACTCAGCCATACACAGACACCGCATAACGAAACAGCTTCCCGTGGGAATTCAAGGGTAATTCCCACTCTGCCCAACGTCTGTCCTACCTGCTGTCTTTAGCCTACGCCTGATGCAGGGGTGACTGCATCACACTTTTTCAAATTCCCGAGATTCTTTTCAAAATCTATAATAGGAGTTGAGTAAATAACATACATATAATGTTTGAAATGTGAAGGTACTTAGGGAAGTGTATAGTCTTGGATAAGAGGGCTGGATTTGGTCACGAACTTTCAGGCATCTCCAATGAATTGCAGCAGGTGAACAAAAACATCATCAGGCCATTGTCATGTTCCCTAATGACATCAGTCTACTGTCATGTTCACAGATGAGCCTAGAAGAGGCTCTGCAGTGAGACTGGACCCCCAAGGCAGCCAGGAGCAGCCCTGTTTACTGAGAGTTCCCTGTAGGTGAGGACTGAGCCCCTTCCTGCCACGATCTCATTTAATCCCAGTGTCCTGAGCCTTGAGCGACTCACCATAGAGGGAATCTGAGGCCCAGAGCACTCCGACCCTTTCAGTAACTTGCCTGAGGACACACACCAGTGATCTGGACCCAAACACAGACAGACTTGCCGTCCCCAAAGCTGGCGAGTGGTTTGTCATTCCTGATCCCATTTTCACATACATAAAAATAAATGTTGAAATCATGCTATTTAATGAACAACTGGCATGGGCAGGTCCTCACTTAAAATGAAGAAATGGGCCAGGTGCAGTAACTCACACCTATAATAACAGGGCTTTGGGAGGCCGAGGCAGGAGGACTGCTTGAGCCCAGGAGTTCGAGACCAGCCTAGGCAACATGGTAAAACCCAATTTCTTCTCTCTCTCTCTCTCTCCATATATATATAATATATTTTTATAAATATAAATACATATCTATATTAAATATATATATACATATATATACACACATATATACAAAAAAAATTCGCCAGGCATGGTGATGCACACCTGTAGTTGCAGCTGCTCAGGAGGCTGAGGTGGGAGGGTCACGTGAGCCCAAGTGGTAGAGGCTGCAGTGAGCCAAGATCGTACCACCGCACTCCAGCCTGGATGACTGAACCTGTCACCCTGACTCTGACTCAAAAACCAAAAGGAGAAATTCATTTATCCATATCAACAAGTGGGGGTAACACAGAAATGCCACCCACTAAGTCTGACATGAATGGTATTCAGATAAATAAAAGAAAAACAACTTTACTGTTAAAGTTTTATTTATGTGCTTTTTTTAGAGTAGGCCAGCCCACAGTCAACTGTCTAAACCCAACAGGTTGCCTGTGCCCCCAGCTGGCAAGGAGGGGGGCAGATCTGGGTGTCTCCTTAAAACTCTGCACCAATAAACACAGATCTTAATCAGCAGAAGGCAATTTTCTAGTATAACTGGATTCGTCATAATACAGCCAGTTTCCTGTTTTGCCTGTGCCCAGTCGACACCAACAAGCCTCCAATTTCAGCTGGGGTATCATCACAAAGAGAAGGCCAGCTGCCCTGATCCAAGTCCTGTGGAGACACGGCTTGGAGGCCACCGTGCCCACAGCGTGCTCTGGATCCCAGCACAAGCCAGCAGCACATCCCACCACGGTGGGTAACAGAGCAGCTGAGCAGAGGGCACAGGCAGGTCCCGTGCCCGGTGGATCCTGATCAGCTATGGTGTGGCAAATGACAGCATCGCTGCCTATCACTGGCATCCCCAGCCACAAGCGGCAGGCGGCCCGAGGTCAGCCCTCCTGCTGTCTCCCCACGTGGGATCTTCACAGCAGCCCAGGAGACAGGCACCCACATCAACCCCAGAGTAGGAAAACAGGAGACCCAGGGTTTAACAACCTGCCTGAGTGAGTCGGGGAGGTGGGGGCAGAGCGGTGGGGGCTCTGCAGTCGGATAGTCTGACTCAGACCCAAACTCTTAACTACCATCTGAGACATTTTAGAACCTTTTCAAAAACAGAACACAGGAGAACAGGGGGCTGGGACCAGGTAAATGCAGGAAAAGCCTCACTGTGTTCACACCACCCTTGTGCGGACTTGGAGCACACACCTCATGTTAAAGACGCAGAGGAGTCTTCAGAGGGGACATCCTCTAACCCAGAGCTTTCGCACTCAGAGGAGCTCCATCGAACATGGAGGGGAGCAGGAAGTGTGACTGACTCACTGTCTGCAGAAGGACAAAAGGGACTGATAAAAAACTCAGGCTTTTGGCCGAGCACGGTGGCTCACGCCTGTAATCCCAGCACTTTGGGAGGCCGAGGCAGGCAGATCGCTTGAGGTCAGGACTTTTGAGTCCAGCCTGGCCAACACGTTGAAACCCTGTCTCTACTAAAAATACAAAAATTATCTGGGCATGATGACCAGCACGCCTGTAATCCCAGCTACTCGGGAGGCTGAGGCAGGAGAATTGCTTGAACCCAGGAGGCAGAGGTTGCAGTGAACCGAGATCGCATCACCGTACTCCAGCCTGTGTGACAGAGCGAGGCTCTGTCTCAAAAAAACAAAGCAAAACAAAACAAAAGTCAGGCTTTTTTACTTTTTGTACTTTCCCAGGTAGGGGACACAGCCTGTGGAAAGCAGGGCTCAACAAACTCCACGAAGAGCCAGACAGAAACTACTGCAGGCTTCGGTCACCATCGTGTTTGTGGAAACTCTCAACCCTGTCGCAGCAGCAGTAAAGAAGAGAGAACAAGTAAGTGGATGGATGTGTTCCAATAAAACTTTATTCATAGACCTTGAAATTAGAATTTCATGTCATTTTAGTGTCATGAAATATGATTCTTCTTATTTATCACATTTTTAAAAAATGTACCAGCCATTCTTAGCCCACAGGCTGCACAAAAACAGGTGATGGGGCTAGAGTTGGCCTGTGGGCTGGGGTCTGAAGCAAGCAGGTCTCCTGCTCCAAGCAGCACTTAAGTTACAGGGAGACACGAGAAAATACAGCTTCTGTGCTTACCCTCCCTCTCCCAACCCCGAGTAAGTTACTTGCCAAGAGAGGGGAACAAGGTGAGAGAGAGATCTGCCCTATTCCTCCCGAGGAATGTCCAAAGAGAAAAATAAAAGAGGGCCCAGTCCTCAATGTGTGTTTAATAAATTTTTAGCATCATCAAGCAAAAGGTGCAGTAAAGTATTTTGGTTCCCAGGAGATGATGCTTGCTCTTTAGAGACCTGAGCTCCATTTCAGTCTCCAGGGTGTTTTAAAGCCAGGTAGAGCTGTGTTCCCAGGAGAAGGCTTGAGTTTTGATTGCAATCTGTGCTCCTTTCAGCTAGAAAATAACCCGCCCATCTAGAAATGCTGTTTTCCCCACTCACCACTGTGGGCCAATGGGTTTGAGGCTAAGGCTCCCAGAGGAATTCCCAGGGTTGAGGCAAGTTATCCTAAACCAGTGGTTCTCAAATGGGGGCAACTTTCCCCCCCAGGGTACAGTTAGCAATGTCTGGAGCTACACTTGGTTGTCAGATCCTGGGGGAAGGGCCAGGGATGCTGCTAAACATCCTATAATACACAAGACAGCTCCCAGCAGAGAACTATCTGGTTAAACACACCAATAGTGCCCAGGCTGAGAAACTGTACACTAAACGTACTAAAAAGGGGCGCTTCCAAGTTCCAGAGGCGCAGAGATTTCTGGATCCCCCCTTCCATCCCTGCTTGAACGCCAGTATATTAAGATAATTAGGAGCTCAGGGTCTGAGTAGGCATAAGGCAAGTAGCTTCATTTATCGTTTCCTCCTAAAGGAAATGACCAACCAGTGCCTCCATCCCATAAACATTTACTAGCCTGGAAGGTTCTGAGGCCCTGCTGCCATTTTTAAGGGCTTCTCTCTCAAGAAATGTTAGGTCAAGTCAGTCAAAAACTGAAACTTGAGAAGGGGGAAGATTGGGGACTGAAGTAGGGGGCATTTTACAAAATTCAGGACCAAGAAGAAAATAGAAAGATCTTTCAGATCTGCTCCCACCCTACCCCCACTTTCCTGACCATAAACAAACAGCTGGTTTATATTGGGCACCTTATGAATGAGGAAAAGAGAGTTTTAAAGTTCTCAGGGCACTGTCCTGTGGGTTTTTCTTTTACTCGCTGAGTCCCTGTCGTGTTAATGGGTCTGTAGATTGATTCGTTATTGGCCTTCGGGGCATCGTACTGAACAGGCTCTGGGACTGGCTCTCCTGCCCCCAGCCTTGGAAATGGCAGGACCACCACAAACAGCAGCTGGTGGCTGAGCTCGTGGACATCCATCCACCAACAACAGAGAAATGATGAGAGCTTGCATCATAGTTGCTTCCT